>NW_019524497.1:48679-130395 GCF_002814215.2 Seriola lalandi dorsalis | reverse complement strand
GGGTGGGGTTTTAGGGGGTGAGAAAAACATCATCATATGGATGCCTCTTGGAGGTCAAGTAAATACATTAAGGGCTAAGCACACGGAGAGGAAGTGTGGGCAGAAGCTGATTTTGGCAGCAGTGCAGTAAAGTGGGGGCAGGGAATGAGGGGTGGGGGGATGCAAATCTGTCATAGCAGGTGCATCATGAAGGAAAGCGTGAATGCTGTGTGTTGAGGGGTGTAGCTGCAGAGGGAAAGGTTACAGTTTTATTACTTATTATGCTTTATGATTGAAGGTAATTGGCAAACAAGATCTGTATTACTGTAAAATACTGTTCACTGTATCTTTAGATCTCTGCCCCCCCCCCTTCATCTTCCACTCTGCCCCTTTTCTCCTCCCGTTCCTGAAACCCAAATCCACTCAAACATGGCTTTAGATGTGTATAAGAGACAGCTCCCAGGCTGCCTTTGGTGTGACCAGCCATGTGATAGCTGGGACCCCATCATTTCCCATTACCGTGTGGCTTAGTGCATCTTAGTCAGCGCCTCCTACCTTGAACCCCTTGGCTTATGCTGTGCTGGAGGTCTGTTTCCCCCGTGACTTCAAGCTAATCTCCCCTCTGATTCCCAGCTAAACCTCTCAACCTTCATCGCCTGTCCTCCCCTCAATTATTGGGGGAACAAATGACGCCCCAAATAGGTAACTGACGTGTAAAGAAGATTCACAGAGAGAGAATTCCTATTTTTTCTTTCATCCACACTTCATATGAAACCATAAATACTACTGTATTCTCTTTGTCGTCCTTAACCCTCTTCTTCACATCTCCAAAACACCACATTAGTTCAGCTTTCCCTCCATAGATATATATATATCTATATGTATATGTGCACCTTCCCTCACACACGCTCCTTATCCAAACAATTTCCATTCCTCCCAACACATACTGTACCCGACACTTTCCCCCGCACATCACCACCTCATCCCTCAGTACCATACCCATTAGTGTAATCTCTCTTTCATCCCGTTAACTCCTGACTTCTGTTGACACCTCCTTCCTTCTTCCTTGCTATGCTGTGTGGGATGGAAACGACAGGTGCATCATGATGTACACAGCAGAGCGCACGCAGCTGAGCTGATCACGTCCATTGAGATGTGGAGTCCGGACCGGAAAGGCTGGAAGTAGCATCTCTGTTGCTGCTGGCAATTCTCCCCTGTTTTTCACTCTGCCAAAGACATTGTAAAGTCTCTCCAACTTTTTTTTTTTTTTCCATTCTCCAACTTTTTTTGGAGGGTGACGACATCTTTTTCTATCTCCTGTGAACGTAAATTAGCTCAAACTTTCTGCATGAGAGATGAGGTAATCAGTGCTGTGTTGGCTTTTTTTTTTTTTTTTTTTTCCTTTTCTGTGGTTAATCACGTCAGAGATGCTGTGGTAATGATTCAGCACAGTGAATGAAGGCGGCGGAGATACAGATAGCAGGAAAGATGGAGTGATGAAGCAAGAAAAGGCCCCTCAATTAATCAGTCGCTGGAGTCTCATTAATTCTTTCTTTGAAGCCAAAGTCTCTCTATGCGGAGACGATTCAGCTTTAAATTAATCTTCATTCCCACTTATCTCGGCTTCTTCGCCTCTGTTTAAGCAATTAGGATTTTCAGTTTCCCAACATTCAGATAAAGTGACTGTCTAAGTATTCAACATTCTTTTCAGTACCTGTGGTATGTTGTTGTACTTCTTTTACTGGAGACAATAGAGTAATCTGTAGCTCAGGGCCCCCGTCTGCCCGGTTCATGTCTGCAGTGTTTGTGTTCGAGGTTACTACCGTGCTGCACGGTGCTCGCAGTGTGTGTCTGTGTTGAGAAGTTGTTTCCCAGCGAACTGACTGATGAAGTGCGGATACGCAGCTGATTTAAGACCTCTTTCAGCACGTCTGTAGGTGTGCAACGCTAACCTCCCTTCTCCCGCTTCCTCTTCTTTTTTTTTTTTCACTCATACTCTCCCTCTGTCTCTTTTCCTCCCCTTTCCTCTCATCCCTGCCTGATTCGCTCCCTGCAGGAGTTGGCTGTGTCTCTGACCCCAGGGCTGCATCATGCATAGCCAACCTGTTTTTCTTGGAAATTCCAGTTGGCTGAGCTAACCGTGGAGGATGGGATGATAATGGGGGGAGGAGGGGACGTACACATGTGTGCTTGTATACCTCTGTGCACATGAATGTGTCTTTAATAGATGCACTAAATCACTGACAACCTGGTTTATCAAGTGTGTTTTGGGTTTTTTTTTACGAGGCCTCCGGTGCGCGCTTTAATCTGATAGGTTCCCTGCTGGACGGCTGAGCCATCACTGTCTGCAGTGACGGTCTTTTGTTAGCGCCGAAATCAGAGGGACAGAGAGACAAATGAGAGAGAAAGTTGCCGACCCAAAGGAACAATTAACTTTAATCCTCTCTGGAGGAACCGATGAGAGAAGATGAAAAGCGGGGACCAAATAAAAGAAAGAACAGAGAGAGCGGAGAAAGACAAAGATGATTTAAGCAGCCAAGGTAGCTTTAGACAGAACAGTTTATCCCCAGAATAACTTGGCTGCCGCTTCTAAGCACGGTCAAAAATTCTGGGGATCAGGCTTTGGTCCTGCATGAACTGTTATTTAACAGGTGCTTTAGGAATCAGGGATGTGTTTCTCACCACTTCCTCATATTCACCTCACATATGCAGAGTCAGGAAATTAATTTAACAAGGATAAGCTAGTTTTTCACCCCCTTAGGCTGTGTATGAATCTGTAATCGCAGTGTCTAATATCCCCCCCCCCACATATACACATGGAGGCTTCTCGCGTCTCGGTGGGTCAATTAAATGAGTGTGTGTTTGTGTTTGTGTGTGTGTGACAAGTAGACAAGAGTTTGGCTCCTGAACCTTCAGCAGGATAAAGTTAATCAATATTGTTCATTAAGATGTAATAGCTTCGACTACAAGTGGACCATTCAGCAGTTTGTGCGACAGTACGCCTATACTGTGCGCGAGTGTGTGTCTCTTCTTGTGTGCGGGTTACTGAGAAATATACGTTTTAACCGGACCTATCAGTCTTCACAACGTCAACGCGCATCATGCGTAGCTGGCGGAGTTCGTGACCCTTCAGGGTCTTGCACGGGAGCCGGAGAGTTTAACCCTCTCAACATTGAATTTGCTAACTGTGTTAGGTTTCATTTCGCCGTCGACCTCGATGCTAATGAGCGTTAACGTACAGAGAATAACCTCTTTATGTTTCTCTCAACAGTCGCTGCCCGGGTGACCCATGTCTGACTCTCTGGCTGTGGTTCAGGCCTGGGTCAGTCAGAGGCTAATTCATTTATCATAGCTGCCTGTTTCTCCTAACTGCACAATCAGCTTAGCTCCATTGTCAGTGAGAGGTCTAATATTAGCAGCCATTTAGTTTTGGTGCTTGTTGTTCCCCTCCCTTCTCATGCACATGACCACAGACATGCACGAGGTCAAGGTCATGTAAAGCAATGTACTGCAGACACAGAAATGATCAGATATGCACCTGTAACACGCACGAGTTTTGGTTTTTATAATATTACTGTAAGCTGGCGAAGATCTCGTCTAACATTAACAGATGGAACATCTGCAGGGAGACAACACTGAGGGAACGTCAGCGGGAACATCTTCAAAAAAAAAAAAAAAAAAAGAAGTCAGTTCACTGTGCAGAGAAACATTTGGCTTGAAGACTTGATCACGGATGCAGCCGCAGAGCATCCGGTCACATCTCACAGTGTTGCCCAAAAGCTGATCGTGTGCAATTCAACTTCATTAGCTGATGGTTTTCCGAGGAGCGGCGCTCTGAGAGCAGAGAACCACCGTCTTGCTATTTTTCATTTCATCCAAGGAAGTGTCGTTCCAGGTTTTCACGAGTAGTTGTTGAGTGATCGGTTAAAGATTCCTCATATCAAAGATGGTGTTTTAATTTTGAC
This sequence comes from Seriola lalandi dorsalis, assembly GCF_002814215.2. NCBI lineage: Eukaryota > Metazoa > Chordata > Actinopteri > Carangiformes > Carangidae > Seriola > Seriola lalandi. The sequence goes on along the minus strand of NW_019524497.1, from coordinate 126,451 downwards.
ATGAACACCAACAAAATTAGACTTGTTTTTTCTTTTTTGTATTTTTACTTTAAAGTTGTCAAGCTGCCAAACAGTTTAATTGGCTTATTTAAATAGCCTTCATTACACAAAACTCTGTGCTGAGGCTCTTTGAGGTTCATTAAATGACCTGCTTTGGTGTAATTGTGCATTTTTTTCAAGTATGGGGCTCTCAATTTGTACGAGAATGAGTGTATTTAGGTCAAAACATGCCTGCCTGTGGCTGCACGTGCACACCTGCAGTATGTGTGTGTGTGTGTGTGTTCCTGTGAATGTGAGGCAGATACAGAAAGAGGCTGTCATATACAGGCTTGTTGGTGTTAGTTGTTTCTCTCTTGTTTGAGAGGGTGACTTCCTATACACACTATAGGACAATATAAAACGACAGATGCACATTGTTATATTTTCTGATTTACTGTTTGAAGTGTGCTGGGTCGCTATAAAACTGTGCACAAGCACACACGAAGGATCTTATGGTTTTGGAGCCGCTGTGGCTCTCTGCAGTCAACAACTATCAGAGTAACCCAACACCAGATGTAAGCTCAGAGCTCAGGGGGTGCTCCTGCTATCTTTTACTATTATCACCTCCCCCAGGAGGAGGTCGCTAAATGACCTGACCTCAGGAAGAATCAGGGAAAGAGAGAGCGACATGGAGAAACTACAGACACAAATGAAGGACGAAAACTGAGGCAGACAAAGAAAACACACACACACACACACACACACACACACACACACACACACACACAGCTGGTTGAATGTATTCAGTGTGCATATCTGCCATGCCTCAAAAAAAGAAAAAAGAGAAGGCAAGTGAGATTAACCGTGCTGTCACATCACACAGGTTTTTGATCACAAACCTCTTCTTCCGTGTCCTTTTTCTTTGTAACAAAAATATACAAATAGATTCCCTATAATCAAGGCTGCGACACTCCTGCCACTTGTACAAAGATAACAGGTGTTCCCTCCAATGTTGTCAGTGACAGCATTCATGTACTGTCACGGGTGACCTGTTACACACACACACACACACACACACACACACACACACACACACACACACACACACACAGACACACACGCACACACCCAGTCATCTTTAGGGGTCAAGGAAAGAAAGGCGCAGCTGGAAGTTTGGCTCACCTTTGACCCTTATGACTCACCCTGATTTAATCAACACGCACACACAAACACACACACACACACACACACACACACATGCCACACACATGTGCACCCACACACAGTTTGTAACGACCCTCATCTCTGAAGCTAATACTATCAGATGACTCTTTGGCTCTTTGTGCGACCCTTTCCTGGAGGGCAGAAATAAGCGAGGTTTAGTCTGTCCCCAATAAAGCCGAGCTTACTTACATTGATAAACACACTCTGCTTTATTAGTGCGAACCTCCCACAAAGCTGCGTTTTTAGTTTACAGATCGAGAAATAAAATGACACCGAAACATAAATGTTTATGTGGAGAAATTCAGGCTTCGACGAGCCTGCGAGCCTGTATGTATTTAAAAAAGCCTGCTGCTCCACAGAGGGGGGACTTGGTTTCAATCAGATTTACTTTATAAACCCGTGATTTAGTTTGAATTGGAAACATGTCAGGGCAGAATCCTTTAACTCAAGTTTGGCTAGATTTATTGTATTCTTAGCCCCTGGGCAGAGATAATAATAGATAAATAATGTAATAAGTCTTTGAGTTAAAGGCTTCCATCTGGCAACGTACGACGATGCCCTAACCACGGCAGTGCCGTAGGCATAAAGATACATGGAATCATTGTGGCAGAGACAAATGATTTTTGGAGTTTACCTCCGTGTTTGCATGAGGTCAGCCATTTTTATATGGCATGTTTTGAACGTGGCGAGAGGTGGAGAAACGTCTGTGGTTTTTCAGTGAGTCATGTTTGGGTTCTCCGCTCACAGAAACAAGGCTTTTTGTTGTTTTTTTTGTTTTTTTTATCCAGTTGTCCACAGTCAATTGATACATCTAAAAGTTCCCAAGTTGCTTTGACAGTTTATCAGCCGCTTACATTTTCAAAATAGCTCAGCGCTAGGGGTGGGCGGTCACAATATTGCATTCCTCTAATAAGGATATACTGCACATCAGATTAAGTGGAATGTATTAAAAACAAATTAAATACTAATGATGTTAATTGCAACAAAATGTTTCACATTCAGATGTGTAAAACTAAATCTTCAGTAACTGATTTTATTGTTTTTTTTATGGCACTATCATCACAATATGATATCACAAATGATAATATTGAATTATTGGCCATTTCTAATGTCTAAATGCTTTTAGTAACCGTTACCAACAGCCATTTTAACTGGTAGAAAAATATCCTACAACCAAAATTCATCATTATTTGGCTGGAGCCTGGTGTTAATTGATTGATTAACTGTCCTTAGCACTGGAGCTCAGTGTTGACACGGCGACTGACGAGGCCGTGATGATGAAACTGTCTCGTGGCCTCGGGGATCACATCCAGGAAGCACAACCAAATGGGTGGAGGGCTACAGAAGCTTAGAGACACTATTTTGGTTGAGTGGAGTGAAGCTGTGCAATCAAAAGGGGATAAGCCTGAACCTTTTGTGTGCCGTGTTTAGAGGGTGGTGCGTGTATCTCTATTTGAGTATGAACTTGAACCGTATTATTGAGAGGGCAGGGTTTTCCCGTTGGCCCCAGATTAGAAAAGTTTGTCTAAACACTTCAGACTAATATGGCGATGGTGGTAATACTGTTTATTTAAAGACTGTAAAACATCAGCTTCTATCAGGAAAAACTTGCCCACAGAATATAAACATGGAGATAACAGATTGTTTTCTTGGCGGCACGTATCTAATTCACCGCCAGTTCAAAGTAACATTTTTGTCCTCCCTTTGATGAGATTTTGAAATTTTGCTGATGACAGAATCTTATTAAGCATATTTCAGCTCTTAGCAGCTGTCTTCATGATGGATTGTTTAAATCACACCTATTGATCTCCTCCTCTCTCTGCATTTTGCTCTCACAGATGGACTAATCAATACACATAATCAGAACTGCTTCCCTTGTCCGCCCATGTAACACACCCACACACACACACACACACACACACACACACACACACACACACACACACACACACACACACACAGACTGGATATCACAACACAATATTTGCCAATTTGCAAAACCCACACACTGAACCATTTTCCAGAGAGTTTATTATTGTGCACGGACCATCTTCTAGCTTCCTGTCTTTCCATGCAGACGATGCTTAACAACATAAAATACAAATTGGAAACAATAACCTTCAACAAGATGCTAACCCTCAAGTTCCGAGTGCCCGCTCCAAATGATATCCTTTGAGATTTGGTCAAAGAGTCTCACACACTCGTCAAAGAGAAAATAAAAAATCCTGTGGTGTCCCAGCGGAGGGGGAAAAAACAAAAAAACAAAACAGATTCCACACTCTCCCCATCTCTTTGTCATGTTTTTATTGGATAAACCACGAAAATGCCCAAAATTTATATATACACACACACATGTCTGCTCCCATTCCCGGAGAAGTGCTGCAGCAGAAACACAGATGCATCCTCCTAAACACACACTGCTGTTTTAGCTAGTTAGAGGATTTGAAATTACCCAGAGTGGTGTCCCCGAGGCAACCGTCGGGCCCGCTCACCCCCTCAGTCATTCATCGTCTCGTTCATCCAAAAAACCCAACAGCTCAGACGGTCTCAGACAGCAGTGCCCTCAGTCTGAGCTCCAACTGCAATCCGCCTTTGTGCTCTCTCGCTCCTTAATTACTGTTTTCTCTTCATCTCTGGAGCGAAATTACAACTGCAAGACAATAAGTGATAATCATCGCTCGCTTTATATTACAGACCTCGCTGTGTAAATCAAAGATGCTGGCCTGGAGGAAACTTTGCTTTCATGCGTTGCGTATTTTTTTCCCCTCTTGTAGCAGGATTTTAACGTCTTCAGAAAACATAAAACAGGAGAGTTGCACCGCTCATCAACAATGTGACGGCGTTGAGCCTCATTACGCTCACAAATGCCTGAATTTGATTGCTGACCAAGGATCACTGACAGGGGCGCAATGTCGGTTCCCCTAATTATGCTTAATAATAAAAAAAAAAAAAAAACTCCCAATGCTTCTGTTGCTTCTATTGTATCCAGACTTAAGAGCATTTAATGACCAACTGTGAATATATAGCTGCAATTTTTATTCGTCTCGGCGGGCGGTAAACGTGCACACTCACCCCTCAGCTTTGACACTTGACCTCAAGCTCCTCATTAGCTTCCCTGTTAGCAGACAGCGACACTAAAATCTCTGGTATTTCACAGATATGCAGATCTGTCGCTAGCAGCTGCTGCACCGGCCCTCAGCGAGAGTCTTTTGCCGAGGCCTCGGCACACAGACAGAGAGACAGGGGGTTTAAATGGCTATAAATATTTAACAGTAAGTAAAAAAAATAGGGCTGATTTCCGCGCTGATTAGGCCAGCTGTCAGTCAGGGCCCACAGGATTCACTTTGAAAAGGGATGGGAGGGGTCGCGGGGAGGCACCGACACACACATTACAGTAGACAGGCACATGCACAATTGCGCGCCAGGGTTAAGAGTTGCCACATTGCAGGGCTTTGCACAAGATAGGATCACTACCATCTAAATCCCCTGCGTCCCTTATCACTCCTCAGAGTCCAGTAAGGTGATGTCATCCCTCATTGTGCTCCCCTGGCCCTCTGTCCATCCCTGTAACCAGCTTTTTATCTCCCTCCCTCCCTGCCACCTCACAGCTCAGCTCCCTCGCCTTTCCTTCTCTTCTTGTTTTTAGAAAAGAGATGACAGGTTGTTATCGATCCACAGGGCAATTGCACCTCTGATGATTTTCCTGTTCCAGTTACATATTAAAATCTAAAGATGTGTCCGGAGGGTAACACGTAGTACTCAATATTATAACGCTGAAACGATTAGTCAGTTAATCAATCGGCCGAAAAATTAACTTCCAGCAATTAAGATAATCTCATCTTGGGCTAAATATTCACTGGTTCCAGCCTCACTAATGGCAGAAATTACCGCTTTTAGAGCTCTATAAAATCAACATAGTTCATGCTTGGTCTTCGGAAACTTTTGATGATCTTAGGCTTAATCTCGACTCCCCCATGACTCAGATTTGACTTGTTACGAAACAGAATCCTGGTCCCTTTTTTTTTTTTGGCTGTTTTATTTCAGCAAAGCAACACACACACTCTTGCCACTTGCTGCTGGGGGACTGGCGAAGCAAGTTGCCTGCAATCAGAGTATCAGATTGCTGCTGAGGTCCATCTTTTGTTTTGTTGCTAAGCCTCGAGTATAAGCAGGCGCAGAGACTGACAGCATGTTGTTCAACCAACGTGGGCGAAACCAAGCCTTGTGTTCTTTAACATGAGATGCAGCCCAAAGATAAACTTCCTAACACACACCACATGTCTGCACGTTAAACCCCATGGGCTAAAGCTGTAACTCTATGGTATAGTTTACTGTTTAGCTTTGAGTGTGGACCATCCTGCTGTATATGTATATATGTGTGTGTGTGTGTGTGTGTGTGTGTGTGTGTGTGTGTTCGTGCACAATTTTTCACATTTGCGGGAGACAGAAAGAGAAAGAGAGAGTTCCAGTGGCCATCATCCTTTATTATGATCATTAATAATATTAGCATTCTTTCTTCCAAATATAGAAGTCAATCTCTCCCGCTCCGTCTCTTTCACCTCCCTCTCCTTCTCTTCCCTTCAGTGGTTTGATGTTCCTAATCATTTCCAGCCGTGAACTCCACATGAAAGACAACAAGCACTTGCCATAATAGGGTGCTGAAAGAACGAGCGAGGGAGAGGATAGAAAAGAGGGGAGACGCTAAAAAAAAAAAAAAAAGATGGAAAGGGGGAGGTCAAGGAAGGAATGGAGATGGAATAAGACGCGAGATGAAGCCTTGGTCCTCATCGTTCCCATTTCAAGGTCTCATGTTATCATTAGCCCTGCCTTTTGTTCCTTTGCCAAACCCCCACACATCCACCCCTCCTTTTTTTCATTCCCTCTTCCACCTTCCCCTCCCTTCTCTCCCTTCCTGCCATATATCTTAATTGTACCCACAGTGCCTCAACTCATTGGCAACAGTGAGGAAGAAATTGATTTGGAGACTTGAGAATGCCTAATACGAGGAATGCATGCTCACTGGAGAGTGAAGGAATGTGTCAGTGGAAAAAGAGCAGCAAAGTTAAATGAGTGTTTTAGCTCCGTACAACACCCTGACACCAGTTACTACTTTCAAATCCAGACTTCCAAACAATTTCATTTGTTGTAAATAACTTCAGCTTGTGTGCAATTATCCGGCAACGATGCATTTGCTTCACAGTTCTCATGCTCTTTTATGGTCATTGCCGCTGCTTTAAAGAATAATTCAGGTTTATTACAGTTTGGGTCTAATTTTCATAGTTCCTGCCATTGTTTTTATATCGATAATAATAAGATTGTTCTCATCAAGTTAATTTCTTAGATCTGGGATTGTAGTGACATCCTTAAAAATTAGTCAGATGGGGAAAGAAAACATAAGCAGCCATGATAAACAATCAAACTCCCAGATTTGCGAAACAATCTTAAAACAATCTTAAAAATTAAGCAAAAGATTAAAAAAATATTGTAAAATTACCAAAATCATGATTTAAAAGAGGAAATATCTGATCAAAGAATTGGTAAACAAGACTAAGATTCAGTACCATTTCAAATAGAACTGAGTTTCGATATCTAGCCCTAGTTTCAAAGTCAGCACGTTGGCGAGCGCGGTGTTACTATAACCAACAGAAACTGGCAAAAACTACAAAAATGAGTCATAATCAACTGGTGGTGGACCTGCATTTGCATTAATATAGGCTTCTTCTTGGCCTGTTTGACCTCGGAGATGATGATTGCTTTATTAACATTCAGGCCTGGCAACAGTCAGAAGGAAGAAGTGGATTAGTTCGGTATACCTCTCTGTGTTTTACAGGTTTCACCGTGAAAGCCTATAGAATATCTCCCTCTCCCTCTCTTTCATGAGAAGCCATAAAAGTCCACAAGTGCAGCTGCCTCTGAGAATCTCTGCGCAATCTCCCTCTGACACTAACTGATGTTTTACAGAGACAAACTGCAGGGAACAGCGGGGCCTATCTGGAGCAGCGCCCACATCTGGAGAAGATGAGAATAGAGGGGAGCAAAGGGGAGCGGAGATACAGTACGGCAAGAGGGATAAAGCCGTGAGTATAGTGAAACAGAGAGAGGAAATAGAAAGGGAAAGGAGTAATAAAGTAAACAAGGAGAAAACAGGAAAAGCACAGTCCAGGATAGTAAAAGCAAATAAAAGCTAGTGGTAGCAGTGCAATAAAGGCTGGGCGGCTGGTATCATTAGACAATACCGGTTAATCTGCACCATGTCACAGACAGAAGGCCACTCCTTCTGTGCAGCATTAAATACCACTGATATATGAGTGTGGGCGAGTGTTGAGTTGCAGAAAGGAAAGGGGTTAGGTGTGTGTCTTGAGATCTAAGTAGACCCTCGGAGAGATATCCGCTCTATCTGAAAGCAAAAGTTCGCGACAGTAGGAGCGTACGACAGCGAAAGGCTAAGTGGAAAGGACGAGAGACAAAGAGACTGAAAGAGAGAGAGCGTTTGTGAGGCCAATGAGTGATGAGGTCTGGATCCTTGCTAATGCTCCAGTGAGTGATTGCTCCTCTTCTGTCCCAGCCAGGGATGAATGGCTCTCTATGGGCAGAAAACTCCAGGCCTGAGTCCTGGCTGAATCCGATACTCTGCACGCTCTTCCTGACTGTTTTTCACATAGTCCTTACTGGGCTGACGTGTACTGTGTAGGACTTACACTGCGTCTTTTCACAGATATATTGTAGCTGGTCAATGAACTGCAATGTGTGTAAATCATGGTACTGTATGAAAGGCATGCTGGATGAATTTATGTTGCATGTATTACAAGTTCAGATGGTTGGCAGACGCTTAACTGAAGCAGTAGATTTTAAAGGCGGGTTGGGTTCTGATGATTTTTCCACTGATAAATGCTCAGAAAGTCCAGAGCACACGATCAAAGTTTAAAAGGAAACTACCCAGCTGGTACCTCAGATACTGCATATTAAAAATGATGATCAGCTTTAAAGGAGTTTTCCTATTGCAACATGGCTAGAGTTAGCATTAGCAGCTGTTTACTCACCAGTCTAGAAGAAATGTAGCGAGTTCAGCATCAAACTTCATTCCTTTACCCGCCAAGAGATGTCTCAAGCAGTGGAAAGCAACGCCAATGTTAACTCTTGTCTCTATCACATCTCTTCTTCTACTGAAGTTAGCACGCTAACCAGCTAGCCCTGGTCCGTCACTTTCCAATAACGACCCTCTGTAGCCTCCAATCGGCTCTGAAGACATAGCGCCGCTCAGAGGATGTATTATAACCTCCTGTCTTGTCAACGCAACAATGGCCGAAGCTCTTGTCAAGCTACAATCTTCATCACCTACTTCCGGCAAGAAACCATGTTCATCAGCAGAGAAAACGTACAAATAGCCCCTTTAAATGCACGGTCAGTAGTCAGGCAAAGAAGACACTTTTGTGCCATATTCCTGCAAAATGTGTGCAGCTCTGTTCAAACAAAAAGCTGAAAAATAAGTTGAATACGTGCTCACATAGTTTGCATCATGCATCACAGCAAACTGATACAGATATGACCTCACTTTTCAGATGCTACAGCTGATTGCCCTGGAGAAAATTAACTGATCGTTTTAGTAACCTTAATCACTTTGTTACCTTTGGTCTGCTCCACTCCACGCCATGTTTACCCGATGTTTTCTCCACACACACTTTAGTGGCGTCAGGTGAGATATCAGCGCACCCTAGCAAAAGAACCACATTGGTGGTTTTGCAAGTTTTAGCCCATTAACTATAAATTGTGTAGCATTGCTACATTTGCCACCTTCCAGACAGCCATTAGTTTCAGTTCATTCCAATAACACATGGAAATCAACTTGCAAAACCGCCATTATGGTACTTTAATATAATATTGACCACAATAGGATAAGAATTTCTTTTTATCTTCTACGGCTCATATCTGTAAAATGCTGCGTCATCCAAGACAACTTTAACTGTGGGTAATGAGGCACTTACGAGGTTTGGTGTCTTGCTCTAGAGCATTACAAAAACCAACCAGACCAAACTTTTGACTTTTCAGCTAAAGAACAGGCCTTGTAACAACTAGACCACCCTGCTACCTACAATGCACCCTCATCCAAAAATCTGTGTAAAAGTGGAACAGCCATATGGAGTTATAACCACAAATATCACAAGCACAATGCGAGCAGGCTGCATGCTTAAGAGCAACAGAGACTTAGATGTTGACAGGTATGGGCTGCTGTCTGTGTTTGTGTTGCTATGTAGTATGTTTATCACAGCGGGACACCTCCGGAGGAGTACGATGAGGAATAGGTGTGCAGAGCCCAGGGCTGGCTGGTCCGTCACAGATGAGGGAACAAGATCCAGCGTGGGAGGAAATTCTCCCTGGCAAACACCCTCGTCTGGCCCACCAGATCTCTTGATTTAAGAAGACACGTCGAGTGTGTGTGTGTGTTTACTAGATTACCTCGCAGGCTTCAGAGCTGTGCTACTTTTTATTTTATTGATGAGATGCGTGCTCTAAGTGCAGAACAGGGCAACAAATTGAGAGAGGAGTTTTGGGTATCAGAATCGGCATGTCAGTTTGATCCAACCGGCTGGCCTGTGCAGTGGAAACTGAACATTGGTGCTTTACTGTCAGATGGATTGACAGGTGGGAAATGTACTGATGACAGAGTTGATCCTTACAAGCTCCTGTCTTCAGGAGGTTTGATGTGATTTTCTTCTGCTACACATTTCAAACTGTTGTGCTCTGACAAAACTGTCATGTATTTCATCCACAGAGTTTTGTCTCTGTCTCTGTTTTGTCACTCTGCAATTTTTTTTTGCCTGGAACTACATAACCTCTGTACTGTGTGCAATATGTTGCAGCAGGAAAACCCAAATCATTAAAGTTTTTATTTTATAGCTCCAAATGTTTCCAAGTAGACATTTTCTTACTGTGGACCCTCCTTGTGTTTGTATTGCATATTTTTTCCAGCATGAGGAATCCATAATGTTGAGGGTTTTTTGAATTTTTAGAGCGTGTGGAGAATCAATGACCTGCTCTTCTTGTTTCCCAGCCTGAATGCAAGTCCTTTCCAGTCCAAGCCTCCATTCAAAACTACCTGTATGTCCAACGCCTGTATTTCATATAAACCTAACAAACGCAGTCATGTCTCATTTGCTTCTTTATCCATGGTAGACCAAACTTTCCCTCCACGCCTTTGTGATCTACAGACTTTTGTTTCGATGAAGTCACCCTGTGACCAGGTGGGCGGTCATGGATGTTTAAATCGCTTTAATTAGATTTAGTGAAAAGGATGGGGTCATCATATATGTGAGTGTCTGTGTATGTGTATGCGAGAGAGATCATGTACGTGTTCATCCAGCTATCATCACCACAGTTGGCTAATCCATCACAGACCAGCCAGAAAGATATGAGGAACACCCAGACATGAGCCCAGATCCCAAAGATAGTGTCAGTTTGAGCACTGTACTCTACAGGAAGTCCCAGCAATGATCTAAAACCCCCAGCTGTAAACACTGACCAAAGCAAGCGGCACAGTTTGACCCCCCTCCGCGACCACAACCGTCGAGCCAGGGTAACACTGCGACTACAAACCCAGAAAGTGCTGCTCTAATAATCCCATGTTTTAATGTCCTATAGGACCAACAGTATGAGTCAAGGTGGTGGTATTTCTCTCTGTCTGTCTATAGCCAGTAGGTAAATGTAATGGTGAAGACATGTGTTGGTGGGACGGAAAGAGGGTTGTTGCCGGATGTCTGCTACGGTGGTCCTGTGCTCTGTGGGGTTCAGGGCCAGGGCGAGTTCAGATGTAAGATTCAGGCGTATGATGAAATCATTAAGCGACAAGCGTAGACACAAGAAATGTGTCTCTTCCCTTTTTCAATTTAAACCCTTTTTTGAGAAGTTGAAGGGTGGAAAACACGATACGACAACGGATGTGGAAGAGCGTGCACTTTAAACTGTACGATGATATTACATAAGAATATTGGGTGCTACTGTTGAAAATGTAAACCAAGTGAGATTTTGATAATAACAATATTGATCCTATAGTCATTGTAGTCATTTCGTATAGTTATCCTATTAAAATAAGTCTCACATACCTCACCTTGGCCTCAATAGTTTACTATTATAGCATCGTATTGTATTTCATTCGGACACAAAGGAATATCCTTCTTTGGTCATTAAAACGTCATAAACAAAATGTCTTTTGTCATTGTGAAATCAAACACTTCAGATATCTTACTGTTGCCGTATGAGAAGAGACTGTATGACACAGGAGCCGGTCATCTCACAAGGTCTCCTGGATCTTGGCTCGCTTTCAAGGTTTTTCGAGATCTGAGGTAGACTGCTACTTAAAACAAGCACCATAAACGCCACCAAACAATGTTATGGACCAGTGTAAAACTTCAGTCAGGGGCAGGAGCACAGAGCACCAGAGGACATTTCCCTTTTTGTGTTTTACAAGGAAATTTTACAATGCAATTATACATTGTATATTTGTATGGGTGTGTTTTTGTGCATGTGAAGCAGAAAGTAGGATGTTAGGATGAGACGTAATGGGTCAAAGATTAGGTCAGGAACTCTGTCTTTGTGTGAACAGTTTGAAGTCAGTTGTAAGAGAAAAATGGAGGCACATGGCTCTAACAGTCTGGGTAAGATAAGTCTGTATCTCATTTAAATGTCGGCTGAAAACCGGTTCATGTCACTTGACCTTCCGACATTCATTAAAGTGTCTCTCTTGACCTCTGAACCAGGCTCGCAACCTCTGTCAACACTCTCCTCTCCGCCTTTACTAAAGGTTACCTGTCAGTTCCCTCCCTGTGTATCCACCACCTGTTCCCTTTGCCAACACACCACGGGGGAGATCTATCCTTTTTTTGTTTTTACACACTGTATGTGATCTAAAGAAGTGAATTGCTCTCACAGATGCTTGTCTTTTTTTTTATTTTTTTTTTTTATAGTGCTCTGGAAATCATAACAAGTTCTGCTATGGTGTGTGATATTTGGACAAGTGCAGATGTATGGGCTTGTGAGGTGACTGTATTATGGGACATTATTGTGATAACAGAAAGGCCCTTTGCTCGTATATAATAATCATGACACGTGTAGGTTTTCTTTCACGCAGATTTTGGAACCAGCTCTGTGTGTTTATGTGATCCTTATGTCTCACAGGCTGTTTGATACCTCTGGACCGTCCACTTACCTCATGCCTCTTTTCCCTCAGGTGTCAGCCACAGATGAGGATCGGGGCTCCTTTGGTGCCATATCCTACACTCTGGGCTCGGGCTCTGGAAGTGTGGTGCCAACACACTTCACCCTAGACAAGGAGACAGGTCAGCTGTGCACCAGCACTGCTCTAGACCGGGATGAGGGACTGGACAAATTTGAGTTGACTGTCACTGCAACGGATGGTGTAAGAACACTTCTACCTTAAACTATAGTATGAGAGCATCAATACCCCTTTTATGTGTGCATGATAAATATTAAGCTATAGCCATAAATTTCTGAAGGTGACCGAAACGTCAAACTAGACTGAAGTTAATCCGTGACCAAACACTTTGGCCACTGTGTGTGTGTAATGCTCCATCTTATCAAAGCCTCAGGCTGAAAGCAAATTAAAGATGTGTACAGCTGCAGGAAAATAAATCTGATCAAAGACACATTCAGGATATGTTTGAAGATGACAGCATCCTGTCCTGTACCCAGTGTCTTCAAAAAATATCAAGGGGAACTGCAACAGCATGGCAAAGCAATCAGAGGAAAACAGAAGGAGTGCATGGAGGAAAAAAGTAAAGAAGTAGGGAAACAGATCCATTTTAACAGTCTGTTTAAATTACCTTTTGCTATAGGATAATACTATTAAAGTTAAATATGATTCCTTACCTGACCACATTTACACTGTCTTTGTTCTAGGATCATCCCAATAGACCCATGCACATTTAAAGCATCAATTAATCACAATAGATGCACTTAAATAAATTCAATAAAGCGTTCTCTCTCTTGTGTATAGTTGGGTTGCATAAAGAAATGGATACATAGCCATTGCTACACATGTACTATTATAAGTCATTGTAGTGGTAGTGTTCTCATTCTCATTTTCTTTGTTTAGCTCTGTTCAGGTAAAGATTAAATTCAGGTCTATAATTTACCATCCAACCCCCACAATGCTTCTTCCTTTGCAGCCCCAGCACATTCCCCACTTGAGCCAGCTGGTGTCTGTTCTCTTCGTCTCGACTATCCCTGTTTTTAATGGTCTTGTAAAACTAAAGCCCACAGATGCGGCGTAATGAGTGCAAACTCTTCAACTCGCTGACAAATGCATAGAGCGGTTGGTTGGCTCCATATTTCAGAGATCTTCACCAGAGAACTCATCTTTCTGTCTTCCGTTACAGCTGCTTCGTCTTTACAGTGTGACATAAATCTATTGTCATGGTTTCAAAACATGAAAGTCCTGGACTGTCACTGTCACCAAGGGAAAGACAACAAATTCAATGTTGTCTTTGGGGATATACTGTGTGGGAAGGGAGGAAGGATGTGATTTAAATGTCCACTCTTATGATTTAGCCGCCTTTTATTTCAATAGTGTAGTCAGTAAAGGTCCATGATATCATTTCAGCATTAGCCAGCTGCTGTGACCCTGCGTACTGACTTATTCTAATAAAAAAATCTTGAATCAAATCTAATTCAATTTTTTTTCTTTTTCAGGGTGGTCTGAGCTCAGTAGTCCGTGTGCATGTCTCAGTGGTGGATATTAATGACAACCGGCCCACCTTTTATCCAGTCCTCTACACAGTCAGTCTCAGTACCCATAGCGCCCCAGGAACCTCTGTCGTCAAGGTAACAGCCAATGACCCTGATGCTGGGGAAAACGGCAGGGTGACCTACCGCACGGTACCTGGAGGAGGCTCCACTTTCTTTACCCTCAACAAGGACACAGGTGTGTGTGTGTGTGTGTGTGTGTGTGTGTGTGTGTGTGTGTGTGTGTATGTGTGTGTGCGTGTGTGTGTGTGTGTGTGTCATGTTTGTTCAAAAAATAGCAAAACAAACAAACATGAAAAAAACAGAACATTTGCAAACCAAATTGCAGTAAATGCTTTTTAGCTAGTTGAGGCTAGCTGCTGAGGCAACCAGCTTTAGCTAAACCAAATTTCTCATGTTTCGTTGAATTGAAAAATCAGTTTAGTAACTGACTTTGTTATATGACATAAATAAGTCAGTAGCTAAAGTCTTAGATAATACTGGAGAGAAGAAAAGCCACAAAACTAGTCTCTCTAAAAGCTCGCTCATAGCTTAGCACAGCAGCCCCTAACTCTAAAGGAACTCATGTGATTCAAAGTTGTTTAGCGACGTTTAAATCACATATTTAAATTCATGTAATTCATCATTAATTAATAAATCTAGCTCCTTAGTATAAATGAAGAACAGAGCTGAAGAAGAGACAAGAACAAATTGTGTTTGTAGATTCTGTGTTTTCATGTGCTCTTCAGATGGTCCAGACATCGAGTGCAGGATCTAAATGTTTTTTTAAATTTTCTAAGGTCTGTTAAGATTTTACAATCTTTGTGTCTGTTATACAGTTTGGCTAAAGCCTTTAAAAACCTCAGATCTGTTTTCTGTAGTTAGTGCTCTCGACCTTTGTGTCCACTTTGGAACATTTCAAACTCATGGAACATTTAAAAAAAATGAGTGGATATAGAGTAAAATTTCTTCTCTTTATCTCTATCCTCTGCAGGTGTAATTTCTCTCTCTCGCTCGCTCCATGGCAAAGCCAACACAGTAATCTCCATGGTGATATCAGCTGAAGACGGTGGTGGTCTGACGGCGCCAGTCAATGCCAGGGTGAACGTGAGCGTGGTGGGAGGCTCGGTGGCGTCTCCCGTGTTTGAGCAGGCGCAGTATTTCTTCACCGTGACCGAGGACGTTCTCAGAGGGACGGCGGTGGGAGTGGTCCGCGCTGCCACCAAGACAGGTGAGGAGGACACCTGTACACTCATGTCCTCTCTATTTTTTTTTCTTCTTTACATTACTGTATGTCTGTGTCTGCACTCCCTTTAGTCATTGCATGTTTGCTTTTATCATTTGACTTCACATACCTCACCACTGGGAACCTGTTTTATGTGACTTACCTGTTTCCATCTTTCTGACAAGTACCAGGACAGAAATGCACTAATGGGCTGGAGAGTACACGATGATTTACCTCTCACCAGTACAAATACGCAAGCAACAAGAGCATGCACTCCATTAAGAAATCACATCCATCACACAGCATGTGCTTTACTGCGGATTATTTTCACTGTGGCTGGACCTTTATATTCTCCCGCTATTAGTGATGGAGAAATGGATTTGGATGGTGCTACAAGTCTGAGTGGGAGTAAGAATGGAGTGTTCTCAGTGGTGTAGTGGACAGAAGCACACTTATCTCTGTCTGTGTGGCAGTACGAGGCTTTCAATGAATCCAGACCCTCGCCCAGTCCTTCATTAACACTTACATGAGATATGAGCTGAAATAAATACACCACATCCCTGTCTACTAAAATTGGGTTTGGATCTGTCATGTGAATGTTTTATGTGCTGGGTATATATTCACTTAAAAGAAGTGGAGTGGGAAATCAACAGTCTCTCATCACTTTCAGTCCTGTTTAGTGGTAGTAGATTTTTAAAAAGATTTTTTAGTCATTTATTGACAGAAATGTCAAAGATTTGCTGCTTCCAGCTTCTCAAATGTAACTTGAATACCAAGCATTCTGGGAAATTTTAACATGCTTTTTTTTACTGTTGTCTTCCTTTAGGTGTCTCTAAGGATATCTTCTACTCCATCTCTTCTGGAGACCCTGATGGCTACTTCACAGTGGACAGTGCCTCCGGTACCATTCGTACAGCCCTTCCTTTGGACCATGAGACCTGCACCAGTCTTGACCTGGAAATCCAGGCACGCTCTGGCTCTCCTCCAGCGTACGGAACCAGCCGGGTACACATAACCATTTCGGACGTCAATGACAATGCCCCCACCTTCCTCCCCTCCTCGTCAGAGTCCCTTCTTCTACCCGAGATCACCAAAATGGGGACTGTTATCTATCGCATTCAGGCCAGCGACAAGGATTCTGGTCATAACGGTCAGCTCAGCTTCGACCTGGTCTCTGCTGGGGCAGCAGGCAGCAGTGGCCAGAGGACGTTTGGTGTTGACCGGGGAAGCGGGGAGGTGCGTCTGATTGGGAGTCTGTCATACGAAAATGTCCCTCGCTATGACCTTCAGGTGGTTGCCAAGGATGGTGGAGCGCCTCAGCTCAGCTCCACCTTCACCCTTGTGGTCCACATCCAAGCACAAGACGCACAAGGCCCCAACTTTGACACCCTGACTTACCGAGTGGAGCTACGGGAAAACACACCTCTCAACACACGTTTCCTCCAGGTTCGAGCACTCAACAGAGAGGCTTCTGGGAACGGGGGAAGCTCTTCCTCATCTTCTTCCTCCTCCTCTATTTCCTACCGCCTTAGGCCTGATGGTGACGCTGCCGGGTTTGGCATCATGCCAGATAGTGGGTGGCTGTTTGTTCGTAGCTCTCTGGACCGTGAGGTCAAAGACATGTATCTGCTGACGGTCCTGGCCACCTCAGGCCCAGGAGGGGCGGGGAGAACCGGCAGTGCGACTGTCAGGGTGACAGTGACGGATGAGAATGACAATTCTCCCAGACTGAGCCAGGAGAGGGTGTTCCTGGCTGTCAGAGAGAACCTGCTGGCCGGAACAGGCTTTGGCAGGGTGTCTGCGACAGACAGAGATGCAGGACTAAATGCTCGACTGACCTACAGGCTGCTGCACACTGACAGACACTTTCAGATCAACTCCCAAACAGGTGAAGATAAACACGTTGAATTATCTTTTTTAATAGGATTTAAGAGCAGCAGGATTACATGTAATTAATGTAGTTAAATGTGCTCAATAAGCAGCACTAATACCAGCAGGATTTCCTTTTAATGAATTAATGACTTGCTGTTTGTCACTTAAATTAACATGGTAATTAATCCCTAACTATTGCAAGTAATCCAAGCTGAGGCCTTCACTCAAATTGTGTTCAGGTGAGATCAGCACCCGCCTCGCCCTGGACAGAGAGCAGCAGTCCAGTTACCAGCTTGTCGTGGTCGTACAGGATGGGGGTACACCGCCTCGCAGCGCCACCGGCACCGCTCATATCACTGTGCTGGATGAAAATGACCACGCCCCCAGCTTCGCTCATGCCAGGCCAGAAACGGAGCTGCTCCTTCAGGTGAGAATGAAGGGAGATTAGGTAGATCGGGTGAGGGGAAGATGAATATCACAGTATATAATGATGAACATAACTTGCAGCGGGTTTCAGCGTGATTTCTGTGCACCTATACACAAAAGCTCAGCAGCAATATGTTTTGTGACTTTCACTCCCAAATGCCTTCACTAATACCTTGTGATTTTTGCAATACGTATTTACCAATAAATAACAGTTTCTCAAAGTTAGCTTTCATTTTTGAAGACTCTTAAGTCTGATCCTATTATGTATGTGCACCAATGTGTTTCCTTTCGCGTTATCAGAGGAATATAAGGAATATATAAGAGGCTAATATGAATAACAATGCTTCTCGATTGTAGGTGATGGAGGGGCTTCCATCTGGGACAGTCTTAGGGACAGTGTTGGCCAAAGACCCAGACGAGGGAGAGAATGGGACCATATACTACTCTTTATCAGGTGAGTGTTGTAAATTCCTCCTACACTTTCACACATTTCAACATTCACATTATCCAATTGTTATACAGTGTTTCATCATCATTACTTTTACTTTGAGCTGACATCCTTCTCTGTTTCATCCTCTGAAGGCCCCAGAGCAGAACGCTTCTCCCTCAACCCGACCAGCGGTGAGCTGCGAACCGCCTCCCCTCTGAGGTCGACAGAGCGAGCCGAATACGTCTTCACTGTGACTGCCGCTGACCACGGCACACCAGGCCTCAGCTCCACCTGCCAGCTGCGTATACAGGTAAACATAATCTGTACATTTTCCAACCTACAGCTGCATGCACATTTTCTTGCCTCTCAGAAACATTTCTAAGACACTCGACAATTTTAAACAAAGGCCAATTTTGGTGACCAGGCCAGAAACTGTCACATGTACACATTACCTCAGTCCTTTTGCATTCCTTGCTGCGAGTAATTTCCTCAAACTGTGCACAAAGCGAACAGTATAACTGTCAGAGGAATTGGAAGAGTGGTAAATATGAGAAGGAGAGAAACTGAACCTGGGCCTGTACAAACAAAATCATCTATCCAATCTAGTGTGCGTTTCCTGCTCCAAAGGTTAGTAGGGTAACCAAAACCCAAGGTGAGAAACCCCGAGCTGCAGGAGGAAGCTGGTCTTGACTGAGTTATTGTTCTGAACTTTCTTTTGGAGGGTCAATCCTGCATATCAACATACAATATCAGGAATTTGACATCAGGAAAGAAAATGTTCTGCCACAAAGGCATTTAGCCAGAGAAGGGTGGTGGCTTGCTTTGACTATGGAGCTTTTAGCTCAGTGTTTTTTATGTGATGTGATTTCAGAGAGGAAAAGGATGCTAATTACCGCAGGAGCGCTCGCCTTAGATGTTGCTCGCGCCCTCCTTGTGCGACACTGAGATTAGACAGAGGGGAAACAGGCACCTTGGAATCAAATGCTCCCAGATGAGATTTGATGAGAGCCAGCTGCATCAAATCGCACAAAGAGAAAGGGAATACACCACTATACGGTAGCAGGGAGTGATACGTACGCGCACAAAGACACGCTCGCTGCAACGGCACATTTCAAACACTCTCATGAGGTAACATTCCCACATAATGATTTTGAGATAACATTTCAAATAGCTGTGGGTGAAATCAGACACAGGGATATTGTTGTACACCACAAGTACTTCAGTGCTCATGCTAGCTGGCTCATATGCAAAAGGCATTCGGGGAAAGCCAAGGTAAAGTACAAGTAGTACAGTTTCTGGCACCGCCTGGTAAAGCATCACATTCAAGATAGCTGAAACTCTGTGATGTATTTGAGCAAATGACTTTAGAAGAAATCAAGACTTTCTCGAACCTGTAGTCCTGTCAGCTTTTATGAAAACATTTGCAGATTAAACACACCACGAACCGCAAGTGAATGCAGTCAGTTCTGGCTGAATTTCACTTGAATTTCAAAATCACTGCCCCATTTTGTTTTGAGGTGGACTGTGACTGGCTTGCTGCATCACTACAATGAAACACAGAGGGAAAAAAATAGAACATGGTTCAATTGAATAGCTTTTTGTCAGGAAAAAAAAAAGGGAGTCACAAACATTGACATATGGTCTGTAGCACGTTTGAGCTGCAAAGGTTTGCACATATAGGGTCAGTCAGCACATAAGGCTAAACTATCCACATCCACACATTTTCCTCTTCTTCTAAGTTTATCCTTGCTATTCACGCTTGCTACAGACATCAGAAAGATGCAATTCATTGCAAGAGATCCTGGTAACGAAAGCAAAGTGTGGTGTGTGCATGGATTTTTTTTTTTTTTTTTGATGATGAAACCAGACCAAATCTGCTTATGTTTGCTGTCTCTCGAGCTCTTTTGATCTGTCCCAGAGCAACACTGAACCCTGAAACTTGCTCAAAGTGGCGAAAGGCCCTTGGCACGTGTTTGTTTCCTATCTGACCACACTGCTGCAGATGGAGCGCTGCACTTCTTGCTCTGCATTATTTCAACTGGAATATTTACACTTTTCCCTCCCATCACACCCTTCATTATTTTGACACAGATCGCAAATCCTGTCTCTCATCTTGAAGCCAAAATGCCACAGTGTCGAGATATTTACGGGAAGAATTGAACATAATGCCTTCATGCACAATGAAAATGCCTGTGAGGGTTATTATGGTAATAACAACAAAACAGACACAGACTACAGCCCAAGGCTATGTTTAGGGATGGGCTCGGGTGAGAGCCATATAGCTGCATTGTCTGCAGAATACCAAAGGAAATAAGATCCAGTAACATGAACAGCACAGCACTCGCCTTGACACTTTTTTTCCTATGCTTGGTTACAATAATACTATTTATATACAGTATATATAGACTGAAATGTTTTCACTGGGCTCTTTCAGTCTGTTGTGGGACACAGGGACGATTAAAGACAAGGATGTCACAGTCACTTCATTGTACAAATTTTGTTATTGATTACTTGCATGACACAATCTGAATCATCATGATTTATTCAAGTGATTTCCCACTGATTCTGACCCTGGTTTCTTTTCCTTCAGGTTCTCAGCTCCTCCAAGTCCAGCCCCAAGCCCAACATCCTCTCAATGACCCTGAACACAGTGGAAGGGGTCGACCCGGGCTCCATCATTGGCAGCGTCCGCCCGCATGACAAGCATGACTCTGCTATACTGGAAGGCCAGGTGACCTACCTGGTAGTAGGGGGCACGGACCGGGATGGGACCTTCATGGTGGACCGTTTAAAGGGTGATGTATACCTGGTGCGCGAGCTCGACTTCGAGAAGGGGTCGAGGTACACTCTGCACATCGAGGTGTCCGACTTCTCCCAGGCGTTTCCCAGCAGCCACCTGGTGCACCTGGATATCAACGTGCAGGATAGCAATGACCACGCCCCCCAGTTCACAGAAGACCCTGTTACCATCGTGGTCCCAGAGAACATGGAGCCAGGGGCTTCCATATACACCTTCCAGGCTGTGGATCAGGTGGGAAACTGAAATTATTTATCTGTTATTTACATTATTTACAACTATTTACTTTTTCCTTTTTTTCTGCTGGATCAAAAATTCTTCTAAGTCACGTGCTTTCTTGTTTGTAGGACGGCAGTGGACCCAACAGCGAGCTGCGTTACTCCATCGAGCACCACTGGCCTGACACGCCTGACCTCTTGATCCTTGACCCCTCCAGCGGAGTCCTGACCCTGGGGCAGAAGTTAGACCGTGAGTCCACACCCTCCCTCTACCTCGTGGTGCGGGCCACGGATCAGGCAGTGGATCCCTCTCAGAGGCGCTGGGGTTCGGTCACTGCCCGGGTGTTTGTGACGGACGAAAACGACAACGCTCCGGTCTTCAGCTCTCCGTCTGCGGTCAGTGTCATGGAGGACCAGCCTGTGGGGTGAGTGGCGTGTCGGACTGTACCTTCGTGCACATTTCAGTCATGACTTTGACAGCTTTCAGTCATCAGACGACACAGAAATCTACTTTCATGGCTCCAAGCTTGAACATTATGATTTGTGTCTTTATTGACAGGTTTGTGATTTTGTACGTGATGGCTCGAGATGCCGATGAAGGTGAAAATGGCCGGGTGTCATACAGAATCCAGACGGGAAACAGTGCTGGTCGCTTCAGTCTGAACCCCAACACTGGTAAGCTTATTTTTAGGGTGCGACACAACATCTAAAAATAATGTTAAAATCATGTAACAGGAGACTGGGGGATTTCCCCTTTATATACAGTATATCCAATTTACACTCCATCAAGGGATGATTACAGTAAAATTCACCACATCATTTCTTGCGTCTACAATCCTGTTTTGAATGATTTAACACTGCAGGACGTAGTAGTAGTATGTGGCTATTTTTTTCTGTGGGATTTCATGATTGATAGATAATCAGTATCCCACCCATGGACGCCCCCTGGATGAACAAAACTTTCCAGAAGATGGTAATTATCCACTGAAGTGCTGCGTCTACAGGGTCTCAACTGCTAAAACACTCATAACCCTCATAACCCTCTTTTACTAGACGATCTTTCAATGCCTTCGAGCAATATTTCACTTGAATCATGCTTTGGTGTTCTTTCCCTGACGGATTTGTTCATGGGAACAGATCTTTATTTGGGCTAGGGACGCGGACGGCCTTTGATATCTTATATATGTGTATGTGTAATCTCTTCATCACTGGAGCTGGGTGGTGTGGGCGTGCTCAGCTCTGGCTGAGGTGGGATTAGGAACCGTAAGACAGACCTTTAATGCAGCTTCCAGATGTAAGAAAGCCTTTACTTCATTACTGTCAAGTGTCTGGTGCATTTGCAAGGGCTGATTTCACTTCTGGTTTGTTTCTCAGACTGTGTGGTGCTTATGGCTTAAGCTTATGGTTAATATTAGCTGTAATAGCAGATTAGCATTGAATTGTGAAGACATTTACCAAACTACCGGGTAATATGGGGGGGTATCATTAGCCTGATTACTGCCTATAAATTATATGTCTGCTGTGCCAATATTACATTTCTATTATTTCATATTACAACTGCTTTACTGCTGGTTTTATTAACCACTTGAAAGCTAATGTTTCCTATATTTTCCTTCACTTCTTCTTAACTAGTTTCAAAAGTAGATAAAACATTTTATCCATGAGAACATTTGAGAACATTGCATATATATTTATGGATGCAGCACTGCATTAAATGAGAGATTCTGTCTTTTTCCTGACATTCAGTATATAGTATTAGTAGTATTCCCTTTATTATTTATAGTATTATTCCCTGACATATTTAGTATTTTTGGAGACCTTTTGATCATGGATAAAATTTAAATAAAGTTTAATGTGATTACGAACTCTCTTGATACTATATCAGTGACAGTAAATTGGCTGCAGAGGAGGATGATGTAGTACAGGTTTGCATCTGTCTGTGTTTTTGGTTAAAACGTGGGAACTAGCAGGACTTCACAGAAACATCCGAGCCACAGCCTCACAGAACAGTTAGCACACGGTGTATGTGTTTGGCACGCTGTGGCATCAATACACTGCACACATCTCCCATGCACAGCGTGCCAGCTAAACTTGTACACTTGCTGTGAACTGTACACACGCACATGCACACATTTAATATTTCCTCTCATGTTGGCTGACCCTCCTTGTAGTCAGGGTGATGACATGGGTGTGGGATATAGACATAAAAGGTAGAAGAGTAAGTGGAGCCAGAATGTGGAGCTCTGAGACTATCTGAACCAACTTGATTTACATAAGTACACACACCAGCTAATGCTGTGCAGATTTAAAGGCTAACAGATACTGTAATGTTGCACAGAGACATGGAAAAAAGCAATAACTTAATTGTAGGGGAGGTCATAGGTTGATTTTAGTTGGCGACTATGTATTTCCAGGTTGTAGTCTGGATACTGCATGTGCTTGCTTACATTCCTGTGCTTGTGCTTTGCAGTAATCCTACATATTAAATGATAGAGCTCCGCAGTGAAGTCTGATTCACATTTGAATGCATGTTCAAAGTGCCAGAGGTGAAGAGCTGGCATGAAGTAACTGTGGTATCTTGCTTACTGTGGAAACTCTCATAAAGCAAAGCTGTAAAGGTTTTTTGTTTTTACTGGTGCTCGAGGGCTACAAATACTACCTTTCTCAGGTACTCAAAATTACATGTTTAACAAAAGCTATCTAAACAAGCTTGCACACACATTTCAAGACCAAAAGGATTCAAATGAGAATTGATATTTTCTCTAAAGTTCTTGTTCACTGCTCACCGAGTATTTTTCTCTTTTGCAGGCTCTCTCTCCATCCTTAAGGCCTTAGACCGCGAAGAACAGGAAGTCTTCAATCTGACCATCGTGGCAGAGGATCAAGGGATACCACAGCTGTCCACCTCTCAGGTGCTGTGCGTGCAGGTGATTGATGTGAACGATGAAGCTCCGGTGTTCCAGCGAGCAGAGTTTGAGACCCAGGTGCTGGAAAACCGAGGACCAGGAACAACGGTGCTGACAGTGACTGCCACTGACAGGGATCAAGGTTGGTTTAAATGTGTTATTTCAATATATAGAATAAGTATAGTGAACAGGAAATAGAAGCATACTGTAGGTACCGCAAGAGTGTGGAGATGCAAACGTGTTCTTATGTTAGCAGGGGACTTTTCATTACACATACTTTATTTTACCCAGATTTCCTGCTCCATGAGTCCATAATATATTAAGGTCTGTAGATTCAAAGAACAGTTTATTCTTTTTAAGAACTACGGATCATTTCAAGAAGGAAGGATGTAGAACAAAGTCGAGATCTGAAAGCTTTAGGTTTCAAAATTCAGTGCAGGGGGAATGACTTAAAAGGTACAGCTAATACACAGCACTTACGCCTCCAGTAGGAAGGCCGGGGAACTCAACGAGAGACATAAATGTGATTCAGAAACCACATGACTTTAAAACAAACCACAAGCTCATACTAATGAAAATGTGTGGCTACAGTCATTGTCCAGAGCCTTATGTTTCTGGAGCTTTTATTAGGATTTGCTAATGGCTCTGCAGCTGTGGATTCATCATATCATTTCCTTATTACAATGAATGTAGCCTATTTTCTTTATTGCTTGTTTTGTAGTGTGCGCAGCCTATTACAGTTTTTATTGCCTGTCTTGTGTTTTAATGCAGGTTCTAATGGCCAAGTGACGTACGGGGGTGTGACAGAGGAAGGCTTCATCATCAACCCTGTGACAGGAGCCATCACCACCACAAAGGAACTGGACAGGGAGCTACAGGACCACTACACTCTCACTGGTACTAAAATATCTATTGTCTTACACAGCTCTATCGGACCTGTTCTACACTATTGGAGTTCATTCATTCCCACAAAGCACCTCGAGTGCGTCACTTTAAACTTTTGTATGGGATCCAACATCTCATCATCTGAACTATCTCTTACCAGTGTATGCCAGGGATGGAGGGCTTCCCCCTAACTTTGCTAAGGCCGTTGTCCGGGTGGAGGTGCAGGATGTGAACGATAATGCTCCAGTCTTTGCGAAGCCATGGTACGGACTGGAGGTGCCGGAGAACCAGGCCCCCGTAGAGCTTTGCTTTCTCAAGGCTACAGACCCTGATTCGGGTCCCGGTGGAGAGCTGCAGTACAGGATTACTGGTGAGAAACAGTGTTATGTGTCTATCCCAAGAACTTTATTAGAATGGATTTAATGAGTGATTTAGTTTACCGCAATTACTGCAATTGCTGTTTTGCGGTCTGACTGCTGTGTGAAATAACAATGTCTCGTGAAAAACGGTGAATTTTTCTAATTTTTGGTGTTTTTCGGGCTGGACATGGTCACATTTATATTTATAGATTGTTGACAGATTATAGCAGTTGATACATGCAGCATTTTGACTAATGCACTGCTTTTGACTTGGCTCTATTCCTCCCATATGAAAGATCAGAGCTGGATATATCTAACCTAGGTTCACTCCTGACATTCTTCTGTCTTATTTCAAATATAGTGCATTCCATATCACTGTCTGGAGAACATTCAAACTTTGACTTAAGTGCAGAGTTGGCACAGATGTTCTCCATTCTTGCCTTAATTATTTTTTCTTTCTTCTGCCACATTCAGCTGGAGACCAACATGGAGATTTCCAGCTCCACGCCAGCACGGGAGCCCTGTCTACCTCACGGAGCCTGGACAGGGAGACGAGGGCGGAATATACTCTGGAGGTGGTGGCCACGGACCGAGGCAGCCCCGCTCTCAGCACTACTGTCACAGTGGAAGTCAAAGTGCTGGATGTCAATGACAACAACCCTGTCTTCAGCAGAAGCAGCTACTCTGTGGAAGTGTCAGAGGATGCTGCAGAGGGCACACAAGTGTTGGAGGTGAGCAGGAATGGGAAGTAAGATGATTAGAGAACTGGAAATCTCTACACTATATTTTAGTTTTATAAATATACTTTATTTGTCTGTTTCTAGGTGTCAGCCACAGATGCTGATGAGGACCTGAACGGGAAGGTCCTGTATTTCCTTAGCCGAGAGACGCACGGGGCGTTTACTGTGCATGAGAACACTGGTCGTATCACCACAGCAGCACCTCTAGACCGGGAAAAATGGGCGTCGTACAGCTTCCAGGTGTTTGCTGTTGACCTTTCACCTGCTGCACCCAGGAACACTTCTGCTCAGGTAAATGATTGAAAAAGGTCTTGAATTTATAATTCTCATGCTGGATTTGGGAGTATTTTTGAGTATTTTTATGCTCTTCACCCACATGTGACCTCTTCCTCCTAGGTGACAGTCACCATCCTGGATGTCAACGACAACACTCCCTTCTTCATCCAGGACCCACTGGTCATTGAAGTGTCCAGCAGGCGTTCCCAGCGGGTTCTAGCCACAATGAAGGCGGAGGACAAGGACTTCGGAGCCAACGGTTCCGTGTTTTACCGTTTCGCTATGCCAGTGAAGGGTTTCAGCATCAACTCGCTGACTGGGGAGATCCAGGCCACTGAACCACTGGGAGATCTGACCCAGGCTCAGAGGACGTTAATTGTGGAGGCCATGGACCAAGGGAGCCCAGCTCAGTCTGCACAGGGTGTGGTGGTGATTTATGTGAAAGAGGTGGAGTACAATGGCATTCGCTTCTCCAGGAATGCCAGAGACGTCAGCCTACAGGAGAACGCTGCAAAAGGTTAGACGTTGATAGATTCTTATTAGGGATCAGTTTGAGATTTCTCTGCTGTCACAGTTAAAGAGCATTTTCTCTTTTCTTCTTCCTAAATTCAGGCACCGCTGTGGCTCAGGCTCAGGCTCAACACCCAGATGGTACACGTAAGGGTATCAGCTACAGCCTCTTCAGTGGGAACAGAAAGCAGGCGTTCAGCATCAGCTCCTCAACAGGTAAAACTCACAGTAAATGTTATGTAGACTGCAGATCGCAAATAAGATGTGGATTTTTAAAAAGTTGTATACACAAACGTCCACGCTTGATGACCTGAACGCCATTTTCCTCCAGGTGAAATCTGGGTGCAGAGCTCCAAGGGTCTGGACTTTGAAGACACCCCCAGACTCCGTCTAGTTGTGAAGGCTGAAACCATGTCCTCCACATCTTTCATGGCTTTTAACTTGATCCTGCAGGATGTCAATGACAACCTTCCTCGCTTTCAGCTGCAGAATTATGTAGCCTACATGAGAGAAGCACAGGGATATGAAATGCCTATCATACAGGTACTTGTATATACAGGACATACTGCACATTAAAAAACACGGATTGAAGAGCATAAATAAATTCTCATTCTTCCTTCTTCTTCCCCTCCCCTCCACCTTTTTTCCCAGGTGGTTGCTGAGGATGTTGATCAAGGCCAAAACGGTCAGGTGACCTACTCCATCCAGTCATCAGGCATGAGCGGCCTGTTCAAGATCGACCCGATGACAGGAAGCATCACCACGGCAGCCATCATGGACCGGGAGATATTTACCCAGACCAAGTGAGAACAGACCTGTGGTTGAATAAACCATTCTATGTGCACGTTTTGAGGATGGATATATATTCTACCTGCAATAACTGATACTGCATGGTGGTGTACAGGAAAAAGTCCCATTACGTTTTCACACAGGAAACATATATATATATATATATATATATATATATATAGGGGGAAAAAATTAGATGTAGCACATCGTGAATCATATTCACTCAGCTAGTTTGTGTTTAGATAGCTGGTGAGGAGGTTGACGTAGTCTGCTGAAGATATAAGCCCCATTACACGCTGATATCTACATGCCAGATGTATCAAAGCTGCAATTTCAAACTCATGTTGACTGTAAACCTTTTATACCTTTTTGTGTGTTTCAGTAGATGCATCCTTTGATATTCCTTTTACACTTTCTCATCACCAACATTACAATTCAACTTTGACATGTAATAGGAGACATAAAACCTATTTTTTCTCCCTCCTACAGGCTGGTAGTTACAGCAACAGATAGAGGAAGTCCAAGACTGGCTGGTTCAGCCACACTGACAGTGATCATAATTGACCAGAATGACAACAGTCCCGTTATCCCCTTGCCCCAGGAAGTCCGCATTCCAGAGAGTAAGTACTTTATTTGCAGGGAATGTGCAGGATTTTCATGCTTTCTGGTTATGTATTTTATACCGTGCACATCCAAGAATGTGTAGTTGAATGTTCAAAGTTGAATTCAACTTAACATGTTTTTGTTCAACTTCTCTTTCTGTCTCTCAGATACGCTGATTGGCACAGAGATCACTCTTGTGACAGGTAATGATGTCGACTCCAGTCCCGCCCTCTCCTACACCTTACAGCTGGACCCAACGGCCTCAGGCAAGTTCGGGATCCACCGCTACAGCGGAGGCGTGTCACTCACTGCCCCTCTGGACTTTGAAGAAAAGACGTGGTACACCGTCACAGTCAGAGCCACAGACAGCCAGCACCAAACTGAGGCTAACATTACAATATTGGTGGAGGATATTAACGATAATGCACCCACGTTCACCCATGATCTCTACCAGGTAGGACTACTTGTAAATTAAACTAATCTGTTTATTTTTTATTTTTTAATTTATATTCAATGTGTGTTTCTACACAAAGTCCTACAAGCTCTTTAAAAGACAGCTACTTGACATTCTTTCTTATCATTACAAATTGTTTTGACTGTGTTTTTGTTGTAATGTACATCACAAAACACAGCGTAGAAAGAAATCTGATGTTTTTCGTTGCATACAACTTGCTATCTGAGGAAATTCACAGAATATATATTTCTTCGAGTTTGTGGCTTGTGATTTGTCTGACTCCAGCAGACTACTTCATCTAGAAGTGGAAAATTGCATTTGTAGACATGTACACAGTAACACTGTAAAAAAAAAAAAAAAAAAAAAACACACACACATGTACATTCCCAAAGTGCGCGCAGTGGGGGTGATTAAAGTTAACTACCTAATATTGACTTGGGAAAGGTTGAAGAGATGAGCCTCTGTAATATTTAGTACTTTGTCCCAGGAAATGATCTCAACATGAGCATTCGTTCAGGAAACACAGAAACTACAATATAAAATGCAAAGTTTAGTGCGTGTTGACCTCGTCACCATGAGAATTTTATTACAGTATTTATGTGAGCTGTTGCTTTTTGGGTTTCTCTGTACAGATGCTCAAGTGTTGTTTTTGGTATCCTTGCACCACAGGTATCTCTGGCGGAGCACACGCCACCAGGAAGTGCAGTTGTCACAGTAACAGCAACTGACAGGGACTCTGGAGACAATGGAAAGATCACTTATAGAGTGATGTCATCAACCCAGGACGGTTTCTACATTGACCCCAAGAACGGTAAGCAACCTTTTGGCTTCTTTGCTGATATTTTTTAGCTCATTAAAAAGTTTAATTCAAAGTAATATGTAATACATTACATTTTGGAATTAAAGTAAAAGAACAATGTCTGACTTCCTCTTGTTGCCGTCCATATCCAGGAACCCTGTTCATCAGTCACAGAGCTGAGTTTGACCCTGAGCGTCCATCAGTCAGTATTGTTATCGAAGCTCGTGATGGAGGCTCGCCCTCACTGTCGTCCCTGACTACGGTCCAGGTTCAAATCTCTGACGTCAATGACAACGCTCCTGTGTTCCATCAATCTGAGTACAGGTCAGTCTCCATTCATTACATGCTGGGTGTTCGATGGTGTAACCTCATCAGCTGTTCTTACATATGTAATATTCTTCTGTCTGCAGGGCTACCGTCGCTGAGGACACCATTCCAGGGTCAACAGTATTGACGTTTGAGGCCTTTGACAGCGACCTCTCGCGAGAGAACTGCGGCTTCGACTTTGCTATCGCCAGTGGAAATGAAGGAAATGTGTTCCAGATTGAAAGCAGTGTGCGCTTCCTGGAGGGGCGGGGCTTTCAAACTGTCGGGACTCTGCTGTTGGCCGAGGGTCTTGACTTTGAAACCAAGCCACTTTACAACCTCACTGTGGTAGTTTCGGACCGGGGCGTGCCCCAGAGGAGCTCTAGTGTTGCTGCGGTGATAAACATTGGTGATGTGAATGATAACCCTCCAGTGTTCAGCAGAGCAGAATATACCGTGTCACTGAGTGAGGGAGCTGCCGCTGGGACTGAGATCATACGACTGACTGCTACAGGTGAGCAAGTCCTCTCTTTTTTTCTAGGTATCACATTTCCTCTCTCTTTCTCACTGTTCCTTTTTTGCTTTTTCTCTCAGTTAATTCGTTGTACTCTGTTGTTGTCTTTTCATCAGACCCAGACTCAACCCCCAATGCTGAGGTCCAGTATACTATCAGCTCTGGTGATGAGGTGAACTTATTTACCATGGACCAGTGGACCGGAGCCTTGCGCCTTCAGCGAGCACTCGATCGCGAGCACCAGTCCACACATATTGTCATCATTCAGGCCACAGATGGACAGGGACACTTTGCGCTGGCTCCAGTCGTTGTTGAGGTCAAAGACATTAATGACAATCATCCTTTCTTCCCTGTGGAAGTCCTGACAGCTAGTATCAGAGAAAACCAACCAGCGAACTCAGCTGTGACTGTTCTCCACGCCATAGACCACGACACGGGGGTTTTTGGTCAGCTGAAGTACTACATGGTGGAGCGGTCCAGGGCGGGAAAAGACAGCTTCACTGTGGACCAGAACTCGGGAGAAATCCGAAGCAAAATCGCCTTTGACTTTGAGAAGGTCAACTCCTTTAACTTTGTAGCAATCGCAGTAGATTCAGGCAACCACTCAGCCACTGTGACTGTGCAGGTGTTTGTCACAGGTGAGGATGAGTATGACCCAGTCTTCACATCCCCTGATTTCACCTTTGAAGTCCCAGAGGGAGCCAAGAAAGGCCAGAGCATCGGCCAGGTCCAAGCGAATGATGAGGATGGAGGGGTGGATGGTATTGTTCTCTATTCTCTTCCCACCAGCTCTCCATTCTTTGATGTAAACAAAACTACTGGGGTGATTTTCCTCAAGCTGGACAGCTCAGGCAGCAGTAGTAGCAGTGGGTCGGGCCGGGCCAAAAGGGAAACCAGGCTGATGACTCTGGATGTGAAAGCTCAGAGTCCTCTGGATACATCTCGCACCTCTACAGCCCAGGTCTCCATCGATGTCACAAATACCAACTTTGGCCTGGCTCCTGATGTCAACATCTTGCTGATAAGCGTCATTGCCGTGTCCCTCGGTTTCATTGTATTGCTTGTGGTCATGGCTGTGGTGGTGTTCCTAGTCAAGTCACGCAGGAGAAAGAAAGCGCAGGATGCAAGCAACAGAACTGCTGCCTCGGGAACCGCTCTTCAGAAACTGGACGATTGCAGCTCAGGACCTGGAGGAGAGAGGATCTACCACCAGGCCTTGCCAGGCTATGCTGGAGATCAGGGTACTGCTGGTGGTGGTCCTTACACCAGAGGAGGCTCTCTGGATCCCTCTCACTCCAGTGGAAGAGGATCAGCTGAGGCAGCGGAGGATGATGAGATCAGGATGATAAACGAGTACCCCCGCGTCGCCTCCATCACCTCGTCCATGCAGGAGCACATCTCGGCCAGAGGACCGGACTCTGGAATTCAGCAGGATGCTGACCAGCTCTCAGATATCTCCTGTGAGCCTGCAGCTTTGGAGGGCAGCACCTGGTTCAAAGGAAAGAAACTGGGAGGCAGTCTCAGTGGGACCTTGCTCTCTGGCCAGCTCCCAGTCTATAGGGATGAAGGAGGTGGGTACCTGGGAGTTGGCCGCGGCCTCAACATTTCCCTGCCCAAGGATTATGCCTTCCCTGAGGACGGTAAACCTTCAGTGGATGGTTCCCTCACAGCTATCGTTGCCAGTGACGAGGAGCTCCGTGGAAGCTATAACTGGGATTACCTGCTCAACTGGTGTCCGCAGTTCCAGCCTCTGGCGAATGTCTTCACAGAGATTGCCAGGCTGAAAGACGAAACTGCCCAGCAGAGCCAGAACCCTCGCCAACCCTTCCAGCCCAAGCCCAAAATGGATCCCAAACCTAGAATCGATCCCCCACCACTCATCACATCTGTGGCCCACCCAGGGGCCATGTCAGTTCCACCCAAGGTCCCTGTAATTGGACGGACATTCCCCCACTTGGCCTCGCTCCGCAGGTCCCCTATCAGTCACGAGGGATCCATTTCATCAGCAGCAATGTCCCCCAGCTTCTCCCCGTCTCTGTCCCCTCTGGCGGCTCGATCTCCAGCTGTTTCTCCCTTTGGAGTCACCCAAGGGCCCTCAGCATCCATGATCAGCACCAGGGAGCCCTCTCTGGACCAGAGTCCTGATCATGAGATGAGAATATGATGGAAAACTATTTAAGGAAGAACTTTTAAGACAGACAACCTAAACAAAGCATGATAGAGCACTCCTCTGGCAGTTCTTTTTCATGGAACTTTAGAAAGCAAGTGGAGGTGTCAGTTGTACTGTCATTCTCGGAAATCATTGTTTTCATCATGAGAATGAAGGTTTCACAAACATCCAGTGTTAAAGAGCCCGACCACAGGAATTTCTGGGACAGTGGACACACCAACAAAAACATACTTAACCTTCTTCTGGTAGAATATTTGCATTCTTTGAAGTACTTCCGTTGGTCGGCAGTGTTACAGGAACACACAAAAGTGGAACATGTGCCTGGGTTGACAGGACCAGCCCACTCTTCCACAGTGACGCAGGTCTCCACGAACTGATCGGGGTTAACAGGTGAACCGACCTCTTCATGGGAACGTACATTCACCATGCCCTGCAGTCAGAGATCCCTTAGTGTGTAGATAGATAAATGTGTAGTTTTCATGTTACCTCGCTGGCTGGCCAGAGAGTTAAGGATCCCGTTCCTCTCTTTGTGTCTGTGGACGTTTTTACACTCCAGTATTAAACTCATGTAGCGGCTGCTTTTAAAAATGGCCACTGGACATGTATGTGAATCCCATGGACAGACAGACGGTGTTTGTGTTCACAAAGACACTGATTCATTGAATTGCCAATGCATCACACAGTGGAAGAGCAATGGAGATTGTTGTTGTTTTCTCACCATTTCAGGTGACACTTCTTTTGATTTTACTTTTATTTTTATATATTTTTATATGAAATTATGATTTCAGATTTCCAGAAATGCCATTATTCCACACGGAGAGGTTATTGTTTTTGTGTATTTGCATATATGTATATTTGTATGTATGCAGACGACATTATGTACTGTATGTGTCTCCTAGGTTTTTAGAAACTCTTGTGACAGTTCTGTTGTGAGTGAGAGGGAGACCTTCGTGTTTTTAGCATTATTTATATGAAAAGAAGACTTGCTGCCCCATTTCAACAGTAGGAAATTGAGCGCAGCTCACACTACGCTGCGTTGTTACCTTTTTTTTTTTTGTCAAATTGTAGATCGTTCCAAATCCAAAACAGCAACTGGATGAAAACCTGTGAAGCAATCTAAATGCCTGCCTCTCCAGCAGTTCAGCACTCTGTTGTTGTGAGCAATTATGCACAACAGCACATCCCTTTTGTTTTTCAGGGACGGCTCAGTTTGCTGATCACCTCTGTGTCTTTGAAAAAAAAAAAAAAGTGCTTCCTAAAGTCAGTTACATCAGTCATTAACTTAAATGCATTTTACTGTGAAGTTGTTCATCTCAGCACAATGGAAATAACATGCAATGCACAGGCTGGGATTCTCATAGAAGGAAAGTGGCATAACATTGAGAATTATAGCACATGAGCCAGACAAGTGGGAAGCAGAAGCCTGAAAGCATGAGCCCTGATGAATGTACAAGGATTTAGCAACCGGTGCAGTATTTATTTCCATGTTAACTCTTTGCTCTGTACGTTTTATTTCCATGATTCACACATCAAGGTTGTCACTGACATGATGAGGTGTTTTCAGGTTCCATGTGTTTAACTCGTCATCTGCACCTTCTCTCTTTTCTCTCATCATTCAGATCCAGTTTTAGCAATCTGCTGGTGCAGCAAGAGGCAAAAGGCTTTATGAATGTCTTTTTCATTCTTCCATGTGTATTTTCTGGCCTGTTTGTAATCTTTTGGGGTAATTGCAGATTGGATGTCCTCTTGTTTCCAAGAGATGGCTTCTACCTCTGTTCTTTGTTCAACATAACCCTACAAATTGCTTCATGCAAAGCCGGCACTGGTTCAGCGAAGACCTACACATGCCATGAGCCTAACTCCAGCACAACATGTTCTCGCCTCATAATCATGCTGTCTCAGAAACATTTCTGTATTGGAGGACCTCCATTTGGAGTTCAGCCTGAGATGAATGCCAGTGACTGATCAGTGGAGCAATGGCAGAAAAAAAAGAGCTGTATGTGTATTTAAAGCAAATAATAAATTCCTACTGATCTCTTTTGACAAACTGGAGTCAGTCTTCATCTTTTTCAGAATTCAAACCAAGACTTGGAATGAGGAAATTATTCAAGTTAAACACTGCTCTGGTTATCTAGGCGGTGAGAGGTGACTTTGAAGATCTGGTATCAAATCCAGTCATTTATGTGGAGACTATTACCAAACGGTTGGACAGACATGGCTTTGGAAAGACCTCTTGAGGACAGCTGTCCTTATGGGGACAGTACCCCTTATAAGGAAAGCAGGCCAGGGGACAGAGCTGTACGTCCAGTATGGTCACTATCTGGCTTTCAGGAGAAGCAAATGTTCACTTAAATGTAGCAAAAAACTTAAAAGAAAAAAAGGAAGCTACAATAAAAATGTTGAAAACTAAAATTAGATGTTTGCAAATTAAAATAAGTCATATATATAAAAAAAATATTACTGTAAAATAAAAACAAAAACCTATTTGATTACTAATGATGCGCATTACAGACTGAGATCTGTACACTGAACCCCTGACTTGACAAAATTTGTATAGCTTAGCTTAGCTTAGTTTAGCATCACGGATATGCCAACAAACCAAATGTATGACATTTGAATTGTTATAATGAATTCTGATTATCCTGTCCAACGCCCTCACATGTTTGTTTCTCACTAACAACTATCTTGGGATCATTTTGTGGGAAAAGTATTGTTGTCTCAAATCATACAGTAAAGGTTAGCCTTTAGTGGTATGGCAGAAACCTGAGCTCTAGTAGCCAATATCCAGTCAATGGTGGATTCAGTTCTTCCAGCTCATATAAAGGCATATGATGTTGACATAGCTGAATAATTACAAAATGTTTATTTCATATGGAGCACAGACATGTTTGTATAGCTGCTGGGGATTTCTGCCTCATTTGGTCATCACACACAGTCGAGCAGTGTGTTATGTACAGAAGGAGCTGAACATAGATTTTGACAAGGTGTAAAAGAAAGAGCCAGAGACAGAAGCTCCTGTGGTACAAGTGAGACAAGCAAGACATCTTGTGAAATGAGCGGCGATGATGAATTGCACATTTGAAATGCAAACCATTGCATTTGAATGTTGACATGATTGTGTTATATGTATATATTGTGATTGTTCTCACGTCTGTAGTCAGCTGAGGTACAACTGTACAATTCAGGGAATGGTTACGCATGTACATTCGTTCTGTGTTATACAATTGTAGCTAACCTGGCTAATTTAAAAGCATATTAGCTAAACTATAGTAAAAGAGTTGTTGCCTTCATTTATAAGTTCACCTCAACACAGCTGTGTTTACAGCCTGCTGTCCCAAGACTGCTTTTGGAACCTGCTCTTTCACTAACCCCACACAACTCCAAATAATCACAAGCACACACATTCACATGCGCACACAACCTTAGAGGCTACTACACAGTGACACACATGGCCCACAACAATCTCCCCAGCTGATTTTGGCTCAGCTCCAGCTCCTACAGGCACATACTTGGCAGGTTTTTTAGTTGCAAAATCTGGGAGAAATCTGTCTGAAGCAGAAGTCCATCCCCTGAAGACCTCAAGAAGATGTAAGCCAAATATGAAATCCTTGGTACAGTATGATATTTGTGTGTGTGTGTGTGTGTGTGTGTGTGTGTGTGTGTGTGTGTGTGTGTGTGTGTGTGTGTGTTATGACATATTGTAAAGGTAATCTGTGAGACAACTGGAAAGGCACAATGAAGTGCCACATCCCATGCTTCAGATCATCAAGTAATAATCGCCCTGTTATTGGAAACCTCTTCAACCCTTGACATGAATGTGTTATCATGGGAAAGATTACCAAGACAAAACATGGAAGTATATTCACTTCAAGATCCACTTCAAATCCTGTCAAGGAGCTATTTGTGAGTTTTGTTATTGCTAGCTAGGATTAACACCTATTTACTTCCCAGTCTTGCCAAGAGCTTCAGCCAGCGTTGGATTTACAATACAAGAGTGTTCAAAAAAACACAGCCCTACAAGGTAATAAATCTTAAAGGTAAAAAGAATAACAGACCATTTAGGCCAAAGTACCTTTTCAAACAGCTTTTAATCAAGTGTGCAAGAATTCTGAAAAGATTTAGACTTGTAAGCCTATTCAAGTACAATTCGAGACTTTTGCATTATTCCAAAATGAACATTGGTTTTAAAAGATAAAACAACACTGTAAATAGTTTATTGGAAAAAAGGTTAAATAAAAATGTAAACTAACTCTTGTAATATAATAAAATGTAAATCATATTGCCGACTAATCTTATCATTTTACTTTGTTCTGTGTTTCTACTGTAATTTATATTTATAGTTCTTTTTTTTTTCACTAGCGCCCATAAACCTAAAAGGAAAGCTGGGGAAAATGTGCTTTAAGTCTTTAATATGAAATAATAAAAACACACTGAAGCATTTTGATGCCTAAGAAACCTTTCGAAGCGCTGAGGTGCCCAGCCTCCCCTAGTTTGCTCTGATTGGTCAGGGGAGATGTCTATCAACAAGTTAGTCATTCAGAAAAGCTCTGAAAAAACAGGCTTTTTCTGATAGAGAGAACATGTCATTATGTCTTATGCTTGGTTACGCTTGCTGTCTTCCTCATGGATGTACATCCACGGTCCGACCCTCCTGAAGTGAAATATATAGATGTATATATAGATGAAATTTAAAAGCATTTACTCCTCAGAACACATTGAGAACCTTGTGATGGCCCCTTGCACGGGCCGGGAGAAGAGGGAGAAGAATGTAGACAGACATACTTGTGACTAATCAGAGAGCTAGAACAAGCTGCTACGCTGTTAAGACCTGTAAGTGAGTGAGGAAGGTTGGTTGACAGCACTTCAATGCTCAAGCTACAACATAGTGTTTAATGCGCAACTGAATAGCTTTACTCTTACAACACATTTTAGTTCATCACTGTTTTCCCCGACAAGTGGGAAACAAATGAAGATTTTCAGTTTAACAGCATCACTTTTAATGGCAGCTTTTGGTATTAGTTTAAGCCTAATTGCCAGAAAAGTCATCTCATGAGTTTGGAACTGAAGTGAAGGCTTAGGAAAAACATGATTATGTACTTTGATAAACCTTATTCTCCTGAAATGTCAGCACACTCTGTTAAGGAGCATGTTTTCTTTCCCGTGGGTCTGGGTAATCTGCAGCTGCACTCTCTGGGAATCAAGCCTGTAAACATCATATTAAAGTTGGCCAGCGCTGCAGTTAGTATCCAGGTGCTCTTTCATTCTGACTTTGATCAGTTCAGCATCATTAAATGATGGATCAGTGCATGCACGTAAATGCACAGCTACTACAGAACAAAATGGCCAATACATGCAGCTGGTAAGTATGAAGAACTGTGCATGGTATATTAGAGAAAAATATTGCTGCACTGCACCCGGTTTATAACAGTATTCATGAATGTAGGTCAGTGCACAGAAAGAGAGAGCAGGAAGAGAAATAAAAAAAAAACAGAACAGAAATAGGAACAGCCCTGAAAGTAACAATCTTTATTGTAACTTTTAACTGAGGTGGAGGTACTGCAGGGATTTCTTGAAGTGCAAGTTTTGTATTGTGTGTTTGATGTTAGTTTGATTAAAAAAATCTGCAAACAGCAGAAAAATATGAATAATTTCCCCTCGAGGATCCCCATCTTAATGCTTGAATTTAATTCACTCTGATGAAATACTAATGAAACGAAGCTTTAAACTAAAGGCTGCTTTCATTTAAAGTCTGATAGAACTTCCACTGGATGGCTGGTCAATTTTGAAATACACTAATTTTGTTTCTCTAATAAGTAAATGGAAAAATGAGAGAAGTTAATTATGCTGATGGTAAGCTACACTGATCATAGTGTTGGATTTCATTCCACTACAGGAACTGTTTTCATATGTGTAGCCCAGTGCTTTCACTTTATATCTTCTTTGTCTCTTGAAGAGCTTGCCAAAGTTTGAAAAGCTATTCTATAATGTTAAATATTATGTTCTCTCTGCTTGGACCAAAGTTTTAGTGTGCATTTAGGGGCACATTATGGGAAATGTGGGATCCAGCGTCATTGCTGCTTGAACAATACGAGGGACTTAAAGTCATGATATTTCAGCCTCTGCTGCACAGATTCTTTTTTGACTCTTGTGAGTTCCTCATGGAAGTGTAATATTTAAACCCCTTTAAAAATAATTCCCCTTTAAAGATGTTTAAAAGGTTAAGACATTTCATGAAATAAAAGGTTAATTCAGTTTGCATTCTCAAAGATGTCATCATTTTGCATTTCATTTTATTTGAGTCAACAATGTGGTGCTCCCGTCAAAGGGTTAGATAAGAATACCTCAATTCCAAAATCTATTCATGTCCCGTTCATCCAGAAGTCTCTTTGAACAGATTCCCAGAGCTACAAACAAGACCTGTGGAAGTTGGCTAAAGCGACTTCTGCACCAAGGTCAGCCGGGCCACAGTGACTCTGTTCCCCCACCCCAGGAAATTACCATGAACACGTACATCCCTACACAACGATATTTAAAGGCTCTCATCAGTACCTCTGGTGCCAAGATCCAGTTTCATGCTGTTTATCATTTGTTATCTCTGCTGGCAAAGGAAAAGCTTCTCGCTGTTTTCCACTGCTGGGCTGTTCGGGACATGTGTGTATGTGCGTTCTGTACGCATGTGTGCAGAGAGAGTGTGATGTTTGTGCACACGTTGTGAGCTACGCCTTCCCATTTGCGGTCTGTTTGCACTTTAATACTGTCATGTGGTCAAGTTCCAAATATCAACTTTGCCAAACAGCCTAAATTGATCACCGTGCTCCAACTGGTTTTCAGAGAGTTTCGTTAACGCGAAAAGTTGCAATGTTCTTTCAACCCTCATTGCAAACTCTAAATTTAAAAAACTAAATGCAACTTAAACCAATATGGAGTTAATTTCTGCCTCCCCTTTGAGCTGGGCCACTTGCGTGACTCACAGTATTCGTGGAGGAGAAACAGTCACTGGGGCTCTTTGGCTTGCAACCTTGGAATTGCTATTTTTAGTGAGTTTTCACTTTTTTTTTTTCTGTGGCATCAAGCAGAGAAAAAATGACAGGAGAAAGGAGCCAGCTGAGTCAGTGTGAGCCTGGTTCTCATTTGTGCTGACCTTGTGTTACAGGACTCCTTTACTTGTGTCACTCACACTTCACACACTGCAGGACGGAGGAGGGAGGAGAGTGAGGTGGAAGGGCGTACGGGAGAGATGGCAAGGGAGACTGACAAGGAAAAACAAAACAGTTTACGACTGAACTTATCTGGACTCATATTCAGCCAAATATACGGGTCAGTATTTGAACTCTGCTACATTGTTAATTAGTAAGAAATTACAAGAATTGAAGGGAATAATCCCCCTGGGAGTTTGTGCCATTTTAGCCTTTCTAATTGCCATTCTGACCGAGTGTTTAATGCACGTTGTTTGTGCATTGTTTAAAAATAGCACTATTAATCAAGTTCTTAAATGTTAAAGAAACAAATTGTACTGTGGATTGCAGCACGGAGCAATCAGTCAGCAAAACCAAAATATGAATGTATGAAAAATTCAAAGTTCCTCTCAAAAAAAATGCTCATTTCCCCACAGCTCCTGAATGTGTCCTCGTGAGAGTGTGCAGGTGTCAAATACTCTGGTGAGACCCCGAACGTTTCAGGTTATGGTCAGTCGATCAATCTGCTGGCTTTTAGGGCTGAAAGTACCTCAGGCAAAATATGAAATATGAGCTATGTCAAATTGAGCCACATGTGCAAATGTTACAGCTACTTTGAGACTCTGCAGCATTTAGGCTGCCTTATTGTCTAGAGCTGCATCATTAGACGATCATGTTGACGTGTAAATATCAAGTAACAAAATACCTGTTAACACTTAGAGCAGTTTAGCTTAAGGTTGGAAAATGATCACACATCAAAACTGCAGGGTCTTAATGTTGTTATGACAACATTACGATTTTTGGGCTTAGAAATACTTTTTTAGTTTCACACATTCCTAAATTAAAAAACATACTGGCAACAAATGGATCCCAGTAATCTGGAAAAATAGGTTTACATTTTAAGGCGAGAGAATGTAACCATTGCTGAACAGTGGCCTCTTGTGGCCACAAGTGGAAATTACAGCAACATGGTACATTACATTTCCCTCCACTTCCCACTTTTCTCGTGAATCAGTTGATTTAAATGGGCAATATTTTACTTTAAAACATTCAAAAAAATTAATTAATATTAATAGCGGAATAAAGAAATGTTAACATTATGTCAAAGACATATTTAGTTGTTGAGATATCTATTTAAGTTAGCATGCTAACCAGCTAGCCCCGGCCCACCCGTCGCATAAAACCACTTTGTACCTCAAGAGGTGATGGTGAGTCGCTGTAGCATCCAATCTGCTCTCAGTCGGACTTTCCTCAACTCTTTCCTCAGACTCAGCGCTCAACATCATCTAGCTTGCTGCCATCAGTGTGTGAGCGTGTGCGTGAATGGGCGAATGAGCCGCAATTTGTCAGGGTCATTGGACAAAAGTGAGTTAACTGTGACATGATTAAGTTTGATGTGAAAAGTTAGATCTTCACAAGATAAATTCTGATTTTGTGGTGTATTTCTCGAGTTTTTTCTGACTGTAATTCTGGAAAACAATATCTTATTATCTTGAGATAACAAGTAGTGAACATAATGGCAACATCAAAGTGTCATTACAGTAACATACATGAACACCGTGTCACATATTAGGGATACCTCATTCTCTCTGGCAGTGACTGCATGATGAAAAAGTCTGATGGTCATTGAGTTTATTAAAATAAAATCTGGAACAATCGTTAGACAAGACGACAGGATAATTACATTGTGATCATGAGCTTATGAACCTAAATAAATTATCGGCTATCACAGCCACTCTCAGCTTCCATGGTCTACTGGTAATCTGACTTTTATTACTTTTTTTTTATCGGTAGCATTTTAATCTTGTGCTTCTACCCTGTTGTTTGTTTAGGAGAGTTTAGTTATTTTAGTGCTAAAGATCTAGATTGTATAGATTGTAGATTGATGTACCTGTAAATTGAATTCGGTCGGTAACAAAACCAGGTACATCATCAAACAGCAGAGCCCCAAACAGATTAAACCTTTGACATCATAATCCTCCATAGTCGCCGTCCACCGCCTTTACTGATTGTGAGGAATGAAGAGCTGTAGGCCATTTATTCATGATCTCATGCTCTGAGCCTGAATGGGCCATTCAGCCCCTGCGCAGGTTGCGGTGCCGCCAGCCAAGACATTATAGGGTGGGGTGTCTTTCTAGTTAGTAATTCTTTATTTGCATGAATTACGGACCATGGTTACTGAGACAGAGTTCAAAGGTCATGTGGATGGCACCCAGTTGGAAAGTACGGAGGAAAAGGGAGGGAAGCTGAGTTTGCCAAGATTATTCAATCTTCCCTGCTCTGCAGAAGTCCTAATGGACTCCATACCTTTCTCTCTCTCTCATCTCTCTCATCTGTTTCTCTCTCTCTCCCACTGTGCATCTCTACAGCGGGCAACTGCAGCAGGAGAGCTGGTCCCGGTCCGACTGCCTGTCAGCCTCTTAGTCAGTGAGCATTGTCAGAATGTCAGCACAGCTTAGTCTGAGTTCACAGTGAGGTTCGGCGTCCTCACTTGCCTTTTTTTCTTTATTTGATGTATTTTTTTTTTGTCCTGTGTTTCTTTTATATCCATGTGTCAATTATGAAACCTCACCATTTCTCCATCTACTTTTCCTCTATCCACCCCACTGTCACAATAACCACCCCCCCCCCTCTCTTGTTCTCTCCCAGCCTCTTCTCTGCCCTCTATATTTGTGTCCAAGATGTGAGCCAAAGGTCTGACACAGATACCGAACTTAAGAAAACACTCTTGGCCCTCAATCAGGAAGGTTAAACCAACACCATAGGCAATGAAGGAAAGGAACAGGACAACAAAAACCACTTCTTCTCAGCACTGCAACACCAAGCCTTTAAAAGGGAAAAATTGTAACTGTGGTTGAGGCGAAATATGTTTCACATTACAAGCCATTATGCTGATTTATGATTGATAGATTGATAGACTGCGAGTCAGACTTTTTCTTAAATGGAAAAATTCAATCTATAATGCTGCACTGAGACTTTTCAGCATTTTAAAACACCACAGTTGCCCGTTTATTTCCCCATGGCTCCGCGTATCACGTGTACACGTTTTTTCCACTGTGTGCGCAGAGTATCCCAAAGCTCTGTAAGGAGGTGCAGGTCGCTGACCCCCTCGCTGTCAAGGAAACGTTAAGGCATTATCCTCCGCAGATTTTTCAAATAAAAACAATAACGGCGAGCTTTACTTGCGGGGTTACAACTGACATTCCATCCGGATTATTTGTCTGCTACTCACTCCTGAGCGAAATCTCACGCATGTAACCCTCTGTAATGGATTCAGTAAGAGCAGAACAAATCAACTGAGACATCCGATCTCAGAGCATCCACTTATTGTTTTGCATTTTGGCCGTGCAACGTAAAAACAATCGCAGAAAGTAGTCACAGTGTGCAGGTTCTTTTTAAATTAATTTCCCATTTTATTCTCATCTCCCATGTCTGACAAGAGTTTATTCAGAGGAACTCTGGCCATGCATAATTTGTTTCCTGTAGTGAACCATCTTACAGTATTGTTTTGTGGAAACTTCTGTTCTTTCACTTCTATTATGACTCTTCTATAATTACTTGATTTATTCACTGGCATTTGTAAACAGCTTCTGTCTTCATTTAAATTCTCTGCTAGGCCGGTACGTTGCCCATCAGTCTGAGGCAAGAGTCTCTCCGAGAGACTATGAGAAGTGCAGCTGTTTTATGACTTGGGTAATAGTGCAAAGTGCTCAGATATAGAAACAGTCAAAAGTTATATATCCAGAGACATAGCCAGTGGTTCACCCTGTAATCATCATAATTCACAAGTGTTATGAATATTACTTGATAACAGGCCATAGTGGGCAGTTAGGCAGCTCTCTAATGCTTGGTGCAGTTGTTTTACTGCTCTTACTTTTATTAACTTTGACACTCGAATCCTTCGAAAACAGAGCAGTCAGTGTAGCCACGGAGATGCTGCTTCACATCCAACCACATGAATCTTAAATTTGAAACTACCATGTGTTTATGATGATTTGCATTTAAAAGTTAAAGCCATGTTGGTCAGAGTTCTGTTGGAGCTGATTTTGTCTCTCGTTCACTTCATTTTCTACACTTCATGATTCACGATTCTCCTATGAACTGCATTCATACGCAACTATTCTGCAGCACAGCAGTTATTTACATCCAACGGCAGCATTCACTGTGCACATGCAGTGTGATGTTCATACAATGAGAACCAAGAGAGGTTGTTATATTTTTACAATATGATTTTTGATTTTGACCTTGGAAATTAATTAAAACGCAGTTACTCAGAATGCATTTAAAAAGGACACATACACTGTAATTACAGTTTAATTTTCAGTGGTGCGAACAAGTGTCCTCTCAGAAACATTTATGGTATGTAAAATTATAGAAATTCAACATCTGTCTCAAATAACCAAATGGAAAAACTGGTACTTTGACACACTTCACAGATCAGAATGTGTTTCCAAGCTTTCTCTCCCTCACTCTTCAGTATGGACAAGTCTTTGCTTCAGATGAGTCTGCCCAGAGAGGAGAGGTAAAACAGGGAATTAGGGAGTATTTACAGTAAGAGGGAGATCCGTTGTGTGCAGCTTTTTTGGCCATGAAGCGACGTGGATCAGGCTTATCATTGAGACAAGCCAACTGCTTGTCATTTCAGCTTAAAGAGTTGGGATGCTTAAGTACTCTAGGCATAGAAAATTTTGCTCAACACTTTGTTTAGATTAAGTTGGAGGGAAGAAGTAGTGCTACGCAGCATGGCTTATATCCACTATTCGCACTTCAATAAATTAACTGGTGGGTTTTTTTTTTTTTTTGACAGACACATTTACAAGCTACAGCATCATGCTCCTTTGCAGAATAAGTGAGTAGACAGCTGAGGAACCTGGGACTGATCTGACAAAGTGGCATAGCTGGCACAACATTATAT
The DNA here is from genome assembly GCF_002814215.2 of Seriola lalandi dorsalis. Classification (NCBI taxonomy): domain Eukaryota; kingdom Metazoa; phylum Chordata; class Actinopteri; order Carangiformes; family Carangidae; genus Seriola; species Seriola lalandi. The sequence goes on along the minus strand of NW_019524497.1, from coordinate 82,144 downwards.
GAGCATTGCATTTTAATTTTGATCCACTGAGCAAAAATTTTCCTCTCTGTGGATCAAATATTGTATTATTATTTATTTGGCTTATACATTGCACTATTTAAACCTACTCGCAGTGATTGCTAATTTCTCTAAAGGTTATACCAAATGCGGTGAAAAAGGGAAATAATGGAAACAAGAGGAAGAACTTTTATTTCCTATGAATCACATTTGGCGTTATGTTTTATTAAGGGTGTTGCCTGTCCCAGTGGATTGGTCAGTATTAAATCAATCCGACATTGGAAGTCTCAATAAGCATTTGAAATTGGCTAATTACTCATTTTTAAATGTACTACTGTTTGTACATTTCAACACTTGCAATTTTGGCTGCATCAGTGGAGCTGCTGACAGTTCAATCAACCATTTTGGATTTGCCAATTGGAAAGCTGGTTCACAGTCCAGTAAATAGATATGGTCCAACTCAACTGAACAAAAACCCAGACGAGGTCTGGTGATATCAGAACTGCACAGTTGGTGGAGAAGTTGTTTATAAGTCATTGTAGCGTTGGTGCAGGTAAGACTAAAGACACTGAAACGTGGCACCGCCTTTAATAAAATCAGCAGGGAAATGGTGGAGTGGTCCAGGGTAGTCATTATATAATAAATCATTACCGCAAATGACAGCTACGAGTTTCTTTGAAAAAGACTGAGTCACTGCAGCTGCCAGTAGTAGTAGTAGCTGAGTCAGATACTGTGGCTCCTGTGTTTGATTATAACCCAGTGTCTCAGGGCTCCACATGTCTCCCAGGGTGTCTCTCACAGGCTGTTTCTGTGAAGAAAATAAGGAGAAAAAAAAGGACAATCTGTTTTGGCCCGCATGAGTAATGAAACCACATTTCTCCTCTCTTGCACGGAAAGGAGCGAGAGAGGGCGGGATAGCGGCACTGCAGGGACGTAAAAATCATATAAATTAACAAGATTTAGGTTTTGTTACTTCCAAAAATGTTGTTTTCTGGCTGATAAAAGCCTGGATTACTTCCACTGATTTATAGCCGTGTGTTCAAGTTCGCATGATGCTTAATCCACAGCCATTTATGTTCTTGAGAGGTCAAAGGATTTGAGGGGATTGTCCCAGTCGAGGTGGGTGGCGTTGCTGCAGATATAATGAGTCACATTTGAATTAGGTTGTTTTTTGTTTTGCCCTCACAATGAATGGTCGGACTGTGGAAGAATTGGCTTCTTAACCGATGACAGCCGCCGACCACATAATAGAGATATCAGGCATAGTGAGCTGTGAATGATGAAGATTTATGGGGGCGCTGTAGATATCTTCGAAGTGTCCCCCATGGCTCCCACATTTCCTGTCATGTCCTGAAGGTAGACTCCCTCCATTATCTCAGCATGAGAGTTCATGCTCATCACTGCCACCTCCCCCTACTGTGTCCTCTCCTGCTAACTCCCTTTACCTCCCCTCTCCCCAAACTCTTACAGTTAGAGAGATTTAGACAGATGCATCAGGGTGTTGCACCTTTCCAAAGCCCTTTTCTATCATACTTACAGTGCTCTGTCATTATGAATTATATCTGGTGTGGAAAAACACAGGCTTAAACGTTTGCTGATTGAGGAAAAACAAGCGCTGGCTGAGCCTGGCGGCAGGGGAGGAGGGAAAGAATGTCACGATAACTGTGATGGTATTTCTGCAACTTGCTGTTAGTGCAACTGCTGAAACTGGGGATGTTTGATCCATTATTATCTCCTTCTGATTCACCGCAGTTAATTTGCATCGGTTGGTTTCCTCTCACCCACATTTAATATTGAAGTCTTTACACAATGAAACGTGGCACTGGTCAGTGCTTCAAGGATTGTATTCCAGTAGTGTCAGTATGAAAGATGGCTGCACAGTAACTCTTTCCCTTGGAAAGACAGGGGAGATTTGGATGTGGGCTTTGTTGGCTAAATCGTTAAGCATACTACAACATGACTTAGTGCCAGGGGAGTGAATACACAAAGCACAGAGGTCTATGTATCTATTTTATACTTGATTAAACTATTTTGTAGGTCATGCTGACATGGAGAAAGTTGGAAGAATATCTATATTTACTCAGCTGACAAACTAAATTCTCATTTGCGTGAGACAAAACATTCTTTCGAGTCCCTTTTTCTATAAGACCTCATCCAGTATTTTATTTAAAGGAGCTATTTGTAAGTTTTGCTATTGCTACATAGCCAGCGTTAGCATTAACACCTGTTTATCTGCCAGTCTAGAAGAAACATCACAGGTATTAAACTTAATTCCTTTGCTCACTAAGAGCTGTCTCTATAGTGGAAAGCAACGCCAATGTTAACCCCTGTCTCTATCATGTCTCTTCTTCCACTGAAGTTAACATGCTGACCAGCCAGCCCCGGCCCTTCCTGACAGTGACTCACTGTAGCCTCCAATCTGCCCTGAAGATGAAGCGCTGCTCAGAGGGCGTGTTATAACAGCTTGTCTTGTAAACACAACGATGGCTGAAGCTCTTGTCAGGCGACAATAATCACCACCTGCTCCCAGCAAGAAACCATGTTCAGCAACAGGGAAAACAAACAAGATTTTTTGCTTTAGTGTCACTTGTTCTTAGTCAAATGCAAACTAAGATTTTTGTAACTTCACAAATACCTTTTGCAGATTAAAATGGTCTGATTTTACTTGTTAACTATAGGACAACAACTTGGTTCATGTTCAGATTTGTCCACACAAAGTTGTGAAAATCTTAAAGTATTTGACAGAAGTGAAGCGTTAGGATCACGAACACCATGATCTTGTCACGCCTATGTCAGGGCACCACTTGTCTTTGGTATCGTGTAGTTTTCCCAGCTTTGGAGGAACATGCGGGTCTGTTAAGCAGCAGTCAGAACTCCAGCGGTCAGCACATGCGGTTGCCATTTGTAGCTATATTACTAAATACTAAATACTATCTCCCCTCACATTTCAGAGGAACTACAGGAGGGATTTTTGACAGCAGGCAGGAGGTTTCAACCCCCTCCTTGGTGTTCAACCTCCTCCTCTCGCTTCTCATGGCCCCACGGTGTGTGAGTCTTCCAGGTTGTAAAGGATACGGGTTGCGGTTGTACATAGCTCAGATGTACTGAATTCCTGGCAGTGTGGCATGTCACTCGGAGGAACAGTAAGATGTCAAGGCCAGCGAGCCATGAGTGAAAGAGGGAGAGGGATGGGGGAAAAAAGTAGCCCAAGAGATTGTGTGTTGGAATAAGATGGATGAGGTGAGAAATCCATTTCATTACAGAAGCCGGTCAGCGTGAACCATTTTTTTTTTTTTTTTTAAATTTTGTTTCACATAAAGAATTTTCTGCTTACTATGAATCTTTTTGCAAACCTACAGATACAGTGAATGTCAGTGACTGTGTTTCATCATAATTACTGTTATGGAGATTTTAAGACATCCACCCTACTTTAAGGTGTGGACTGCCTTTATCACAAGAAATGCACTGATTATTTTTGATCTTTGGATCCTAATGAATTTATACTTTTTTCAAGCATTATTTACTATTATTATTTACAGACTGCTTTTTAAGATATGGAGACACCGTCTTTTCAAGGTGTCAGTTAAATGCGTCATCAAAACGTCATCGGGTGTCCTGCAACGTGGCTCCAGATGAACGCTAATGTTGCTCCATATCAGCTGAATGCGTTTGCTAAGTTTGCCATATCAACTGAAAGGTCGACGTGTCTGCATGGTTTTCCTCAGATGTGACCCATTGAAGTGTACCAGCAGTGGGTGTACCGGTTCTTCGTTGTCACAGCAACATCAATAAACGTCATGGTTACAATAATAAAACACCTGGCTAAGGTTGTGCAAAGGTCATGGATAAAAGAAAAAAAAGTTGATTGTCGCTTTCACGCCGGCAGTGACAGTGCTGTGTTTGCTCGACTCGTCTGTCACTATATACTACATCACCTAACGTCCTGCTATCCTCCCGTCGCCATTACTACGGCCACTAGAGGTCGCCTATCAGAGAACAGTAACCATGGTAAAGTTAGTTGTTGCACAGACCACCTCAGAGATCTTTTCTTTTTTTTTTTACAGTGTCACTCTACAAATCATGAAGGTGTAAGCCACATCTTACAGCAGCTGAGTTAGGCAGCCATCAATCTACTTGATCATATGCTAACAGAAACTAAGACATCCCAAGGTTAAGGTTTGGGACAGTTAAAGTGCCTGAATACAAATCATGTACTATGGCAACAAATATCAAAGTAATAGCTAATATGTAATATTTAAACATAGTGTACATGCAGCTTTAAAGGTTGTAATTTTTCATTTGGGTTTAGATGTTTGAGTTATTGGTCCAGATCTTCCAAATGCTAACAGCCCATCTCCTCTAAGCTACTAAACTACACTGTTGCATCTTTTAAAAATGGCAGGGGAGAAGAGAGAACAGCCAAAACCAAGGTTGGCATCACACTCTTTAATTCTGGCCCTTGACATGGAAAAAAAATGAAGGGGGTGGAGGACAATGTAATCCTCGAGGCAGCAAACTCTTGGGTCCAGACTGTGAAAAATGCATACCATGAGGTTGATGCTTAAACTCAATCCAAGTCGACTAACCTCGTGAAAGGTATAGTGTGTGAAAAGAGTTGTTGAGTGTGGATTCAGACGCACAGCAGCAGGATTACTTTTGTGCTTTTGTTTTCCACTGAATAATGAACGTATGGGAGACTGTTCACAAAAGACGGGCTTGTGCCATTAATCACCGGCTAAAAATAAATCTTGCACAAGCACAACTCTAAGTGATGGAGAAGGTGACCAAAACAGTGATTCTCTAGAGAGTACAGCAAGAGATGTTGAAAACAGCTTAATCATTTCCTACACTGTGTGTGTGTGTGTGTGTGTGTGTGTGTGCCTGTGTGTGCCTGTGCCTGTGTATGTATATAGCCATACAATGCACATACAGCAAATGTGTTTCAAATAGCCAAACTGTAGCACTATAAGTCATGGCCCAGCCTGTGTATGTTTGGAGAACCCAACAGGCGCTGATTGCAACTTTATTTACAGTTAGCTATAAATACATATAAGGATCTTTTTACAGTCAGCTCAAAGCTGAAGTCAGGCTCTGAGACGCTCTCTTCACTCTCAGGCCTGGTGGATGAATGGGAGTGCGTCTCGCCTGTCAGATGGAGGATGCAGATGGAGGACATATAGATACTTGTTTTCTGTACTCCGTGAGCTGAGATCACGCAATCGGCTCGCACACTTTCACTTTCTGCAGCTTGATGCCAGAGCACATTGTGCTTTTTTTCACGAAGATAAATACGATGGTTGGTTATTTGCCTGACTCTGCTTCTCGGGGTCACATTACAGATGTGTATGTTGCAAACATCATTCTTGTCATCTAAAAGGGGGGAAAAGGAGATAAACTGCCTCGCCATTGTGAGCCGTTACTGTAAGTTATTGTGTACCAGTTCGGCAACTGTCAACTGACCTCTCATGAACCTCACTCAGCATTGTTTAGCTGCAGCGCTCAGCCAGACGTCGTATTGTTTTTGCTTTTGGGGTTTCTCTCACGCTCACCCTGTCACTGCGGCCTGTCTTTCCAATACTGCTCCTCTGACCTCACACAGCCAGCTCATGCTCGGTTGTGGGGCTTTATGCTCGCTGCACGTCTTTGTACACATTGCAGGGAACGCTTAAATGTCTGTGTACAAGTGCGCATACCTACATTCATAAGCTACAGGCGGGATTTGTGTGTGTGTTCCTATCTGTGGTTAAAAAAAAACCTCTTGTTGAAGGACCAGAACACAGGTTGAAGAAAACTGGAATGGGCTCAGAAACAGCGAGCAGAGCAAACTCACGTCCAAGACTTCAAGTGGAAACTATTCCAGACTGAAGTCCCATCTGCTTTCACTTTAGAGTCTGAGTCCTAAACTAAATAAAGATCCCTCCTGAACACTTTTATTGCCCTTCTCTCTCTATCCATCCTTCTTTCTCGTCCTCGTCTTTTCTCTGTATCACCATCCCTATAGCACAGATTTTCTTTATTGTTACTTTGTTTGAGCTTCGGTGTTGACTTGAATGTGAACGGGCCGCGTTCACTCCCCTCTTTCTCTCTGGTTGCGAATAAAACTGTCCTGCGGTGTTACGAGTTAAAATGTCCCCAGTAGAGGCCAGATCTGCTCCTGCTCATGTGCAACACTTGGGTTTGTTTTTACTTGTGTACTGGAAAGATTTTAACCTTCCTCTCAAATGCTGTCTCGGTCTTTTTGTTATTACAGATTCATATCTGATGCCCGGCGTCTGTGTCTCCTAATGTCTTTTTTCCTTTTTGGATTGAAATATAACTTCAGTGTTGCCCATCTTATTCTGAAAATGAGTGTTCCACTGAAGAAAGTAATAATGAGGCACAAATCGCTACTTAAGGAAAAACTATATTTAAAAGTGGCTGTAATCAAAGTTTTTATAATAACAATTTATCAAATTACAATGTTTAAAACTAGAATTACCGTCTCGTGGTTGTATTCCTCCGCCACTCATTCTAGTTTCAGATTACGTCCCTGTTTATCCAGAATAATACAAAATATTAACCATTTGTGTGAAATTTTGTCATTAAAACCGTAAATTCGTCCGGCCCTAGCTGTTGCTGGCGCAGAGGCATAAAAATTTTTTACAATTTAGAGTTTTATAGTGAGTTTCAGCTCATTGTTTTAGCTGTTCGGCCCAACTATACGGTTTTAGTTCGCTCTCACAGCTCTCATAGTGTTTTGTTTTTTTCCGGCTGCAGTAGGCAGCTGTTTTCAGTGAAAAAGCTTTAAAATCCCACTGTTTGCTACCAGCTCAGCACCAAACAGCAAACAGACACAGTCCACAGTGAATAGCCGGTGAACATAGTGGAGCATTTAGCAGCTAAAGAGCCAGATATTTCCTCTGGGGTTGGCAGACATCAAAAACAGAGGGTGAACATCCTTACATTCGCCAGGTGGCCAGAAACGCGACTCCACGTAACTGCTGGATGTGTAAAATAAAATTAAAGAATTAAAAAAAAGCAAATGTTTGCTAAGAAGTGAAGCATGTGGGCGATGAGAAGTCGATGATGTGTTCACAACTTGTTTCCACTGACCCGAAGCAGCCCAAAATCAATCAATCAAAAAAAACAAAACAAATCATTATATTCTAAAATCTGTCAGGTTTATATTCCTTGTTTCATCCTATCAGCTGGCCACCATTTTTATTTTTGCTGAAAAAGTACCATCCTACTCATTCAATAATTCAAAAATATAACAGTCAGTGTTCATGCATGCGTGTTTCACATCTGGATTCTTGGCTCTTGCTCTCTCTTCCTACCGAACACTTATTGATGAATGGGATAAGGGTTAGGGTTAGGGTTAGGAAAAAAAAGGAGCAATAAAGGGATACAATAAAGAACGAATAACTGAATGCTTAGTCTTTCTTTGGTTTTGATATCTGAGTCTCAGGGAACAAGGCAAACATATTTTCCCAAGACAAAGGCATGATTTACAGCCCCCTTATTTAATATAAGTGCCTTGAAGCTCATTATCTGATTAAGTAAAGTTTAATTGTCATCATTGTTTCTGAGGTTGCCATAAAAACGCTTTTCTCCGAGGCCAAGACGACATTTATCAAAGACATCTTTGTTTTTAATTTTGTGCTCTCCCCCAAACAACCACAGAGCAGCACAGCAGCATTAAATACTCCAATCAATTTAACAAACAGTATTGTTGAGTGTAGTCTGTACACACAGGGTGCCACCATAATGAATGGTCACCACACTAAACTGAAACTGAGTCAACACCACAACTTCGAGTCCCATTAAATTCTCACTGGGCTAAAAAAGCGCTGCTGGAATTGGACCAAGAGACGTCTGAATCCATGTTTAAGTGTCTGTGTGTTCAACGTCGACCGGGGGAGCTCCTGCACGATGAATTATATCCATCTGCTAATGTCATTCCAGCGTGCTGCCTTATCCCCTGCCTCTCCCTGCATGGTATGGTTTGGATTGTCACACTCTGCAGCCAATGCAATCACCGGGCTAACTCCCAGGCATGCGCTGCAGCCCGTGGCCAACGGAGGCCATGTTTTTGTTTGTCTAAACAAACACTGTTCATTTTTTGATGTCAGGTTTGTTTGAGTTTCAAATAACATACACCAGAGGGAGGGATTGCAGTTGTTGGGCACTGAACAAAGACTTCTCCATCCATACAAATAATTCATAAAATGAATGAAACACTCTCTAAGTCCACACAGATCTACAGAGGCATCTGCTGAACAAAGAGATGATGATGGGTTTGTGGCCGGACCGCATATCCCAAAGAGACATTTACTGTATATTTATGGGGATGTAATTCTGTTTACCGATGTGCAGGCTAACCGGCTGTCTCCTGGCTAGGTAACGCAGGTCAGCGGAGGGCAGACTGCGTTCAGAGAGCTTCTAGGTGGGTCACAGGTGACCTCATAGTCCCGGAGACATGGAAAGAATGAATGCACTGCTTCCCATTTTTCTAATTCTTCCCAAGGGAGTCAAACCAACCGCACAGGGTGCATGAATAAGTCATGAAGTACAGGCATCTTTTTTTTTTTTCATCTGAGGTGATGCTCCTCTTTCTCATTGGCATCCCCTTCTCTCTCTGTCTCTGCTTCTTGCTTACTTAAATTCAATCAGAGCGTCCTCTCTTCATTAAGGCCAAGCCAGCCTGGGTCCTCTTTGTCTTCTTTTAAGAGATGCACACTTGCCCTTCTCCTTCCCTCTCCTCAATTCCTCCTCTGGGTCCTCTTGTGGTTGAAGAGGGCAATTTATTCATCTATTGATTTACTCGTTTGTATGTTGGTCCCATGTGAGGGAGGATGATTTCTCTGTGGGCTTCTCAGTTGAGTGCTGTGAGCCCAGATTTGGCCAACCGAGTCAAATCAAAAAGATAGGCGTCCACTGAAAAGCACAGAGACATGTAGAATGAAGTGGCAAATTATGAATATGAATCAATAATTCCACTTGTTTACCAAGGCGCTGTTCCATTGAACTGTCCATTTCTGTCTGTGTTTTATATTTTAGTCTGGGTCTTGGCTAACCCCCCCCCCCAGAGAACAAGATCTGGATGATGTGGGTACAGAGGTCAAAGGTCAAAATACAAAGTGCTTAAGAGGGGTGAGAAAGGCTTCAAGAATGATTGACTATGAGAGAAAGGAAAACAAACTAAAATGGTAATCTGATGCCTCTTGGAGCTAATTTATGTAAAAATGTGCAGAAAAAGTCAGAAAAGGCATCAAACACCGTAAAGTGCAGAATGCAGCAATGACTGAGAAGAAGAAATACTGCCACACCATGTTCCTCTTTTTTTCTTTCTTTTTACATCACGTACCAGAAAAGGCCTCACACACCTGACTTTTCCTATCACATATGCCAGTGGTCCTCAAACTTTTTCACATAAAGAACCCCTAAACTGACACAAATCAGACTGTGGACCCCCATTTGATTTTGTCCCAGGGTCCCTCATCTGGCAAGATTTGTGCTTTTAGATGTTTTATTACAGAGAGTGTTTGAAACCCATGACCAAAATAGTCATACACTGTGTCATTGTGTTACTTATGGAAAGAAATATTTATTTTTTATTATATATTTGTATGAAATAAATGATTCCCCATTTTGCTGGGGGCCCTTGAGGGGATTCCTGGGGGTCCTTGAACCGCACTTTGAGAAACACTGACATATGCTGCCTCCAATTTGCAGGATCATCTTTTTTTTTTTTTTACTTCTCTAAGCAAAACAAAACAAACAAACAAAGAAAACCTGCAAATATCAGGACATGATGAGTGACTATGGAGAGCTTGGCTTTAACATGCCTGTGGCATCTCTGAAGCCATTAGTACATTTTGTCAAATTTATAACAGATGCACCTAATAGATGAAGACAGATCCTGAAACCGAGGAGCGTCCCCACAGACAAGAAAACTGCAATTCACCGTTGGGTTTGTAACCGACTACATTATGAGAGAATGTGAAATAATTATATAAGCTGAGACAATGTCAAAACCTATCCAAAATTTATGAAATTGTATTATTTCTCCTGCCCTTTTTTTGTCACATTATGCTTTCTTGCTGTGTGATTTTATCTGTCTTGACATTTGCTGGCCTCCTGTCGTTGAACAGATGAAATTCTGCATATAATGACAAGCAGCAGAAACACAATTTCAGTGAAAGAAAAAAAAAAGAAAAGAAAAGAAAAAAAAGTTTAATTTTAGAACAAACAAGAAAATATATATGACCTGGGTCCGGAGGAGACGAGAATGGCATATACAATCACGCAGACAGGAGGCAGTAAATCAGGGCTGTAGTAAAACCTGTGGGATATGCTTCTGGTGTGTGGTATGGGTGTGTGTACGTGCACGTGTGTAAGCTGGTCACCAATATGCCCATCCTAAAATACATTCATAGCACAAAAAAAGGAAGACTCTGAGGCAACATGTGCATCTATTTTGGGTGGAAATTCTTTGCCAAGTGTGACTCACGAGTGAAAACACAACCTGTTTTTCAGATTTATGACATTTAGTCAGTTGGGGGAAAAAAAGGGAAATTTGCATTGGCTGTTATTTGTGCGTCGTGAATGTTGTCTCTGTAACCAACAAATACGTCACTTTGTGTCTGCACTTGTTTCCCCTCGTGATGCATTTATCAAACTCCAAAGCAAGGATTCAGAGAAATGAAGAAGGATGACGATCCCGGATATATCACACAGAAACAAGAGGAAAGCCCCGAGATTGTCAGCTGATAAAACTTTTCCACAGTTGATGGCCATTGGTAAGACATGGTGCAGATTTTTCTCTTTTGGCCTTTTGACCCATTTTTAAGAAGAAGAAGAAGAAGAAGAGGGAGAGATTTGAGAGAGTGGGCTCGAAAAGAAGCCATTAAAGTTTACTTTGTACATCCTGGTTATAATTCAGGATAAGAAAAAGAAAAAACTCTTTGCCGTGGCTCAACACTGGATGTCTAAACCTACTGTAGTTGAGCTTCAAGCAGTCCGAGGTATTAAACTGATTCTTAAGCTTCCACAGATGGATGTACAATGGTAAGACCCTTTTTCTGGTTTACCAGATGTGTATAAGAGACAGGGGCTAAGATGAGCAGCTTTCACAGTAAGCCACAATGAAAGGCTCCGAGACGCCAGGATGAGCCGCGTTATAAGCTGCACTCGCCCAGAATAAAGTTGAGGCTGTTTTCTTGAACTTTCTCTTTTCTTCAGTAGGATCAGGATTTGTGAGAGAATGTAGGGATCACTCTGCTTTTTTTTTTTTTTTTTTTAGTGGTTTAATCTCTGTAGTTGATCCAGTGAACATACTGTCTTCGTGGGGTTTCAGAGGATGCAGAGGAAGGGAGAAATTCACAAAAGTCACAAAATCAGATGTGAGGTTTGCTAATTATGGGTATTTAAGAGAGGAAAAACTCACCATGAGAGCAATAAGAAATCAACTCGGGTTTCATCAGCTGTGCACGTCTATAATCCTGGACTAAAGTCAACTGACACACAACAGTTCAGTGATCACCAGAATGACAACAAAAAATCACTTGGGAGAGTCACTGCGGCGTCTTTTGACTCCTCCCGATCTTCTGCTAACCCGAGTTCACAGGTTTTCACAAACTCTCTAGACACATGGAGATTTAGTCAAGGCAGCAGCACCGAGAGAGAAATTACACCACGACCATATAAGGACATTATTTCTCCTGATCTGCAATCTCAAATGCAGCTCTGTGTGTGTGTGTGTGTGTGTGTGTGTGTGTGTGTGTGTGTGTGTGTGTGTGTGTGGTGTGTGTGTGTGTGTGTATGTGTGTGTGTGTGTGTGTGTTTGTGTGTGTGTGTGTATGCTCGTGTACTTTGTAAGCACCATTTTGAATTGTAGACCTTGAGAGTGAGGATATTTTTGGAAAGTGAGGACATTTTTGTCTGACTGATTTCTTCAAAGGGCAGTTTTGGGTTTAAGATAAGGCTTGAGGGTTAAGGTCAGAAATAGAAGCAGTGATGTTTTCATTCAGGTCAGGGTTGGGGTGGAGGTTGGGGTTAGGTATTGTGATTGTTAACGGGTGAGTATATGAGTATATAGTGAGTGTTTCAGTCATTTGACATATTTCTGACAGGGAGAGTGAGATGCATTCACACTCTGTATGATGCATGTGAATATAACAGTATATAATATAAGGCATTCATGGAGCTGGCTGTTGTGCATTTCTCAAATTTACACTATCTGAGCAATAAATTCCATCATGCATAATAAAATATCAACTTTATTTCCATTTTTCTGACTTTCCTGACTATTTGCAATATCATGTTGCCTTCCCAAATAAAACATTGGGGGGAACTCCTCAGTGTCTGCCTCAGTCCCCCGAAAAGGAATCAATGAAAACTGACATTGTGCTATAACTTCACCATTTTACAATGTCACATGTGGTGCTCTCAATCCAAACATCATGTCAGAATCGTGCTGTAATGTTCCAAAAATGCAGCCATTTCTCATCCGCTAGAAGCTTTTCTGGATCCTCTCTGCGTGCCGCTTCTTAAAGGAGTCCCGGGATGAAAACATGGAACGGGTTTGGAGGGAACACAAGAATGAGGGGAAAATCGAGAAAGTGTAAAATCTGCAACTGGAAGAGAAAGCAGGTGGGCCGAGCGCTCATTTCTGACCTGTAAAACTCCGCTTCAGGATAGTGGCGGCCTACTGTGCCAAACCTGGCTCACTTTCGCTTCATGCTGAGCGAGCAAAAGGTCACCCTGAAATTCATCCAGGGGAGAGGCGGACTTTGATGCAGGCACAGTGACACAGATTCAACATTTGTGGAGGCGGAGGATGTCGAGAATGCAGGGTCAATTTTTGTGACCTATTAATCTGTCCTTTATTGGACTCCTATTTTAATAGATTTGACAGGTAAGTTCATTTTGATGAGTAGTCTTATCCACAGGAGAGAGGAAGTGGCTATTTGGGTGGCTGTGGCCTCCTGCACACTTCAATCCTATAAGCTCTCTATAAAGGAACCCCCTTAAGGAATTCACTTCTGGATGAGCTTGTGTGTGTGTGTATATGTGTGTCTTCCAGTTAAATATATGTGAGGTCTTGCTCCCTCGTTACAGGTATCTTTGTCAGTTTTCATATGGCGATGCACCAATGCCTCCAAATTCCTGTATATTTGTACTTTTTGGCCAGTGAAGCATTCGTGATTGATTTTCCTCTTTTAAATTCATTGTCAATTCTCCGGACTTGATGATTTGAAAACACACTGCGTGTGCAGATGAATGCCAGCGCAGTCAGTTTCTCTCTTTGCAATCACTTCAGCAGCAGCTAAAAGTCAGAGGTCAACAACTGGCTTTTACTTTATGTATTATCCTCTCCAAGATGTTGTCGCTGAAATTAGGAGGAGGAAGAGTTGAGGACGAAAGATGAGGAAAGCAAGGAAAGAACAGGAGAGATTATTTGCTTTTTGCATTTTTTTTGCAGGAGGGGGAGATGGTCTTGTCATTTTAAAGGGTTTCGAGGGGATGTTTGTTCACCTTCTTAATGGCTTAAAAGGACTGGAAGCATCTATCTTTTCTCTCCGCGCGTTTCAGGGGGGAAAAGCCCAAGAGGAATGGACCAATTCTAGTCTGTGACTGATTGCACAAGCTCCAACAGATATGCCCCGGCACACATGGAAAAATACCATTATTAAAGTAAATATCACAATGGAATTTCCATTCCTCTGACATCAAGTGGAGATATCCTCCATATTAATAAAATCTCATGAAACCAGTTTACATTTTAATCACAAGGAGCATGGGATTTTCTGTTTTTTGCAGAACTTAGGAAAACATATTTCAGTACATGGTCTATAGAAATACATGAGGATAACGGTGTATTCTTCTCATTGCACAGTAGAACAATGTTTGATGCAGCTACTTTACAACCATCTCTTGTGATTTTGTGTAGATGTACTGTATAAGTGAATATAAACTGCAGACCAACATGTTGCTGGAAATACTACTCCAAAGGAATGTCAGTGTGCATGTGCTGTCAGAGTGTGTGAAAGAAAGAGAAGAAAAAAAAAATTGATAGAAAAAGATGATAAAACTAGATGTCAGGAGACTGTGCATGCATGCACACATAAATCATCATCTAAATCATTTACGCGAGCCAGCCGCCACCGAGCATGACCAGTGACAGCAGTCCGTCTGCTGCCAGGCCTCTGTCATGAGGAGCCTGGCACGGTGGGTTTGACAGCCCCACGATCTGAAACATGAAGACCAAATGGACCTGGGGATCTCTGGGGGGCTGGATAGGATCTTTCGGCACCTCTGTGTCCTGCACATCTGGCCCATACTGCACTGCTGTTATGGCTGGAGGTACAGAGGGTTGAGGGTGAGGTGAAGGGAGGGAAAAAATGGAGTATTCAGGGGCAAGAGATAAGGTCTCACACATTTCAGAGCCGTGCAGCTGTTCTGTGGTTTCTTTTTTTTTCTTCTTCTTCTTCTTCTTCTTCTTCTCCTTCTTCTTCTCCTTCCTTTTTCGTACAGCGTTCCTAAAGACTCAATACATTTGGGAAGATTTAGTTGCACATAATGTGTGCTTCATTCTGTCTGTCTGAGGAAAAGCAGGATTCCTACTCATTATTTATGCGTATAGATATCTATGCAGTTGAATCCCTGCTTGTTAATAGCTGTGGTGCCTTTAATCACATTGTACCTGTCGGTGTCTGTATGTCATAAATTTGGATATTACTCTTTAAGACAGACGCTCCGGTGAGGCTCATATTGTGCTGTTGCCTGATAAACAGACACATTCTTGGCACGTTGGGCACATTACTTGATGCTACTTTGGATTTGACAGTAAATGGCTTCAGTGCATGAAGGAGTATGTCTTTGGACTGCCTGTACAAGGGTAAATGTTGACTTTAAGTTTTGTTGCCATTCCTTGCCCTTGCCTAATAATTGTATACGTTTTTAATTAGTCATGGTTGTGATATAGCATCAGAGCTGCTGTTGAGGTCATGTATTTAGCGTGTCTGTGGTGTTTGGATGCCTCCAGGGCTGAAAAACCTTTAGTAAAATCAACACACAACTCTAAGCCCTCATGCTTAAAGCCTGCATCCTCATCTTCACTATTATTTATCTGTCCTAATTCTGTCTTTAACTTCTTTTTTTTTTTTCTTTCCTTTTTTTTTTCTTTCCCCCAACGAGCATCTCCCAACAGTTCCAGCTGACCAGCGTAATGGAAAGCTCCACACCAAACCAGACTGGGCTCGGTGCAGCACAGGCAGCCTAATGCGTCTCATAAGGCTGAATAATGGAAGTGTCACCAAGGAGCTCCAGACAGAGACCACAGACAAAAACCACGAGGGGCAGCGTCTGAGTGCGTGCTTTTAAAGGGATCCTGTTAGAAAGGAGATACTGTGTTCAGAAGTGTCATAGAAAAATATGAACAAATGTGAATAGAAAAGCAAGTGTGATGATAAACCTTCTGTCATCAACAGTAAAAGGCTTTTTTTTTTTTTTTTTAAAGACAAAGCACAGCAGAGGAATGTCTGTGGAAAAAAAAAGGTGTTTCCTCTTTCATTGTTAGCGGTCGACTGGATGTGACTGCCTCATAAACCCGTGTGAGTGCTTGGTGTTTCTGTGGCGGCTTGTTTGATTACACTCCATTTCCCCTCTCCCACAGCCCCACCAGGTGGCTGCCCGGCGCTCCTCTGTCAACCAAACCCTCTGTGGTCCCGCGGTGCTCACGTCTCCTGGAGGCGCTGAGGTTAGTTCAGGGGCGTTTGGGCTCACTGCAAAAAATTATGGGTTTGTCAGAACTGTTTCAAAGAAGACTGGCACATACAAAAAAAAAAGAGAGATCAAAGAGGTGCCTTTAAGCTGCTTGATTTGAAAAAGGATTCCTCAGAATACACAATATGTTGGAGGTCCTCTAGGTTCCCAAACACTGCATTGAAATATTGGTTTGAATGGAACTCCCAAAGTTTTTGAATTATCTTTTTGAACTGCCCATTGTTGATCATAAGGGTTTTTTTTTCTTTCTTTAACTGTGTAAATTCAGTGTGTTGCAGAAATGCAGATTGTGCAGCCGCAGTTTGTGATTGTTCCTTGCTCATATAAAAATGAGTCACAAGCAGTAATATTGTAGTATTTTTCTACACTACAATTTATCATGAGATCCATTCATCTTTTGAATGTAATATACTATATATGAGTTCAACAGTGATGTCCAGTTCATCTTTTTAGTCTCATGGAGATGCTTCCAGCATGAGCTCACTAATCCCATAGGTATGACTGCTGAGGACAAATCGTCTCTTAAGATGTCACCTCAGGAAAAATAAAGAATCTTTACTCTCATTACCCACTGATTAACTACAGCTGGTGTAAATATTTAGGAGATAGCTCTTGTTTATTTTATTTCATATGCATTTCTCTCTCCTTTCATGATTAGGCCCATGGATCCCCGCTTCCTGGCTGGATTAGTGTGTTTGCTTTGATGTGGCTTGTGCCCGTCTTGGTGTGTGTGGGCAGGCCTCTCACTCCTGTGAGTGTGTGTGTGGCATGGTTGAGGTGACGGGGTACATGCAAGACCCCCCCCCCCCTTTTTTTTTTTTTTTTACTTTGGCAGTGTTTAGATGTAGTGCGTGACCCGGAGTGCACCATAAACCAGCAGATTGAGGAACAAATACAGCTGTAAAACACCAATCTTGGCAACTAAGGCAAACACTTCTGATCACAGCTTGCTCATTTGGCCACAACTGTGTGCATGTATGTGTGTGTGTGTGTGTGTGTGTTTGTGTGTGTGTGTGTGCGTGTGCCCCATTATGCGAATGTACGTTGTGTAGTTTTTAACAAGCTACAGTGTGTTCTGCCAAGTACAGGTAGCTGATTTCAAAAACAAAATAAACTCAGGAAGCATTAATAACATCTCTGGCACATATGGGAACAGTGAATGCGTCCAACATCGCAAAGGCCTCCATATGAATTACAAACTACAGCAATATCATGTTCAACACGCATCAATATTAATACTTATCATATGTGTAATGTATCGGTTTAGATAAGAAACATTAATATCAGACTGTCAGTCCAGGTTTAAAAGCAAAACGTGACTTTGGGTTGGGGCCTATGGGTTCAGGCTAATGCTGCTGCGCTAACGGTTGCTAAGTGCCGCATGAAATACTTGCTAATCAGTCAATACTATGATCATTAATAGCTGAAGGCTCATGAACAGCATTTATTAAGTGTTATCCAAACATTAGACAGTGAAAGTTCATTATTAACTCTGGAAACTGGTTTGACAAAAGAAATGATAGACTCAAGGTCCACTTACTGGCTTTCAACTGCATCTTGACCTTTCTCAGAGGATGGGGATTGCACAGGTTGTCATGGAGATAGCTCATTTCTCATTCTTAGGTCATGGTATGACAGCTGAGCAACTGTATCTCCATGACAACAGAGGAAGCTCTGTGTGCTGAGGAAGATGTGGCTGAATCTCTGGACAAGGCTGCGATGTGGATCTTGATTTAAGATTTGCTTTTGCAAATATATGTCAATTATGGTTAAAGCACATTTATCCAAGATTATCCACATATGGAAATTAGCAAAATATGGAAAGTAGTTCTACTGGAAATGTTGACTTTGTTACTGTTAGTGTTGGAATGAAAACGCTGTCACTTATTAAAGGAAACGGAGGGAAAGGATTTACACCACTGGACTCGGAGAGCTCCTGTGCTAATATTATAACACACCAACACACACGCTTTGCAAAAACAGCAGCACGACACCCTTCACGGAGAAAGAAAAACCCTGAATGGCAATGACCTGTAATATTTACCTATGGTGACTCCTGAATGGCTCGCTCACAGCTACAGAGGGCCCCGCACACCTCAGGGCAGGGGCCAATGTTTTTGCTGCTCCTGATGCAGAACAGATGAGAATGACTTTTTTGGAAATCTTTTGGTTCGCTGTCGAGGACTGGAACCCCCTCGCTGCACTCAGTGGCTTCATGGTCAGTCAAAAAATATTTAAACACTGATATGACTTTAAAACACGTATGAGGAAAGTGTGTTTGCGTGCGTGCTGTGGAATTCGTCCACATGAATCGAGTATCTCAGTGGAGTACACACACCGTCAGTGTTAAACAAGCACTGTGAGGTCGGCCGCTCTTTGTTTGAAAAGAGGGTGGGGTGTCTCTCTACAATGTAAACACCTCAAAGAGAAGATCAGTCTATTAGTGGCGTTTCTGATTAGCTGATGAACAAAAGCAAATGAAGGCTGGTGTGGTCTCCTGGAGAATATACACCAGTGTCATGTACTCAGGGCCGGCTGGCGATTGGCATGTTCATTAAGTGTCATGTTTACAATGAGCTGAGTGCGAAGCCCACATGTGAAGTCAGCAGATGATTTCAAGTGGCTCTGAAGGGGTTGTTAGTCATCCAGTAGATCATGGAAATAATCATAAAAGCTGCTGTAGTCATCATGATGTTGCTTCATCTTTTTCCCTTACACGGATGATATGTGAAAAGCTTCATCAGCTTTTGAAGCGAGTTGTCTCTCGGGGGATGAGATGTTAGTCTGCAGAAACTTAATATGATGTCTGCTCTTTGTAGACATGATTTGTAGTCGTCTGTGTTTTAAGTTTGGGATTTGGTGCCATCATGAGGGCGTATAAGGTATAGAACGGACCAAAAATGCTTTGTATTGAAGCATTTAGTGATTGTGATGGGAGGACTAAATGTGTGCTGCACGTCTGATAGGTTGCAAAAGTTAAAAATGTGAAATGCATTGATTTCTAATTTATGTTCAGGATGAGTGGAGACAGTGTCGGCGCCGGTGATGAATGTATTTGCATGAGACTTTTCCCTTCATGTGTGTGGGTCTCTATATGAGTCAACAGGTGAGTCTACTCACTAATGACTGAGTAAGGAATAACATCCTCTAGTTCCAGTAACTGGTCCTTCCGCGGCCAAACTCACGCCTCGTGCGGTCGCTGACTAACTCAGAAGATCAAAAACTTTCTCCGTCACTTTCTACAACCATGACATTTAACAGAAAAATATGTAGTTCTTGCCTCCTCTGTGCTGCACACTGCTAACTCTGCACTTTCCACAGGAGCAACGAGTGGTCACACACAGACTTGCTTATGTGAGGGACGTGTGATTCGCTACAAATACTATGTGTTCATGCTAATCCCTGATGTTTTCCCCCAAGTGTTAATTTGCATAATGTTTGTGAGAAATGGACACAACTGCCAGTGATTTTCAAAACAAGTTAGAATTTAATTGATGTGTTTGTTCCGCATGAATATGCAATAAAATTCCTGCACATGTCCATAAAAACAAAAGGCTGAGCACAGAGAATAAAAACGGAGAGTATGAATTATGTTCCTTGATTTGTGTGGTGGTAGTTTCTGGTAAAAGGAATAATTTTAAACATAAGTTTCTGTGGAAGCAACTCATCTCTACAGGACATGTTTTGATAACTTGATAAAAAAAAATGCAGCTGTTTTCATAGTATCTCCTTTTTTACTCTTAGCATCCTGTTGGAGAGAAGAATCTCAGCTGTTACAGAAAAAAATATGTTTCTTCATTCTGCATTCTCTGTATTTTGAGATAAATATTAACTTTTTCATCATATATATATATATAATATGGTAATTTATATTTAATATCATTGGGTCTCCCTCAGAGCGTGAGTATAGAGGGAGGATATTCTTTGGCTGTTACTTTTAAAAATTATTGTTTGAATATTAAAGGTCCCATCTTTTACACTTTTCCTTCGTTGTATTTGAAGTGTTGATCCATAAGAAGATATATTTGTGGTTTTAAGAACCAAAAATCATCTCAATGTAGTTTTACATCTCCTCTCTGGAGCTCTGGATTATTTTCTGAGTGATCAAATAAAAATATGGGCGCGGCTTGGGGCATGGCTGAGGGAAGTGACTGCTCTGGTGTGACATCACAAAGTTAGGGAAGTCCTGACGGCTCGTTTTAAGGTTAAGTTTCTGAATACAAGCTGTGTGCATTTCTCTGTGGACCGGGCGCTTTGATACTACTCACAGTAATAATACAGAACCTAAACCTGCTTTATAATCAAAGAAAACATGGACATCTATGTTTATACAATATGAGACCTTTAAAATCCATTTTTTTCATACTTGCTCACCTCTCTTCTCTCCTCTCATGTGTAACACACATGGATGGAACTCATGTAACTGTAACATAACCAGGAGAAGAGTCAATGAATACACTCAATCCAGTAAATCAAGATTCATTTTCACACAATAAAAGTAAATCATTATCATAATTTGAAGAAATTGATTGTAACTGGCCGATCTGGAGCAGGAGTGTTACGGCTGTAGGTTATAATTTGGAATGACAGCACTGTACACACACATCTGCAGTAGCAGCAGCTGTGGCGAATTATGTTACATGCGATTATACTGTTCGCATGTCCGCAAGCTGTAAAACATTTTTTTGTTTTGTGTTTCAGTTATTTAGGATAGAGGAGGAGAAGAAGAAGAAGAAGAAGAAGAAGAAGAAAAAGAAGAAATTGCACGAAACACTGTGCCATGTTCACTGCAGCAGGTTAGTGACTCAGACTGGCATCAAACAACATGCCGACAGCTGGGAAAGTCGTTCTGTGTTCACGCACACTTCCATTGGTAAAATGTTCCCATATGGAATTTCACACCCATTCCCAAAAAATAGACCATGAGTTTCTCTTGGCGGCACAGTTCTTTCAGTTTCCCATCCATTCATTAATAAAACGTTCACTCTTTCCCTGGCTTTCACTTTCCACCTCCGTCCTCGGACTCTGATTGACTGCAGAAGCTGTTAGAAAAACTCCCCAGCCTGTCAAGTGTTTGCAGGATAGCATCCAGCACTGTTAACATTGTTCATAGGCAGTGGTTCATTCACAGCTTCCATATTTGATTGTGACAGGCACATGCTGTATGTGCCCAGTGTTATGCTCAAACATTTACTGTCACATGGAGGCTGAATCCTAAGTGATGATGCCCAGCTGGATGCGAGGGAGTTGATTTGCTTTGGTTTGAACTGTATCATCCAAAATGTACACATCAGCATCAGCTAAATGTCTGTGATTATTGGTTTAAACCCTCAACTCATGTGAAACCATTTATAATGAACTATTTGGCATGAGATCCATATTGTGATTGGCTCAGAGGTAGGTGTGTGTGTGTGTGTGTGTGTGTGTGTGTGGCTTTGCTTTTATTCAAACAATCTTTTCATTTTAAAATTTGCTTGTGACAGCCGGATCTTGTGGTTGAAATGAAAATAAAATAACCTGAATTTACTTTGCATATGAACTAAAATGTAAAAGACATCCATTTTTGTTTTTTGTTCATTTAAAAATAATATTAAATCCTCAGTGAGTCTGTCTGTTTCAGTGTGTGGCGGGGCAGCAGTGAAAACAGTAATTAAGATCACACAGGATCGTTATGAAGATGCTGGATTCACTGAGGGAAAAAAACATTAGTCACCTGATGATCACCCCAGACTAAAACACTTACCCACAGAGGGCAGCACTGTAACTATGTTGTTCAAAAACAGGAATAGGAAGACTACAGTGCAAGTGATGGCGATGACAAGTACGCAACAGAGAGGAGATGTGCAGTTAATGAGCAGGGAGAAGAAACAACAGAAAACAGATTTTATGAGTGAATACAATACATATGGGAGTCTCGAGTTCGCCCTTGTTTCATCAAAGCCTCACTAAAGTGACGTCTAGATAAAGTAAAATAATAATATCTAAAAAACAAAAAGAAACATGGCCTCTGAACATAATCCGGCCAGGGATAATACATGTGATATATACATTACATATATGAGACAACATACATGAATAGAAACCTTAATGCATGTGATCACAGGTATTTTTCCTTCAAAAAATATTTCTCATTCCAAATTAGTTGTAAATAAACATAACCTGTGGGAGACAGAGTTGTATAAGCTTTTTAATCGGTGGGACGGTCGGCCATGTGACTGAGAAACAGCGGATATCAGTAACTGCACAGTATGCGTGTATCATTTGACTCATTTGAGATGTGACTTAATGACTTTCACTGAAACAAACACTTTCACATGTCTCACATGCACAATTTATTTTCAAACATTCATTTGCATATTCCAGAACACCTCTGTGTGACGTCACTGACAGGAGCACATTCCGTGTTCTATACGTCACACCTAAAGAACACGCCGGGAGACACGTTTCAGCATACAACTGTTGGATCTACGTTCAATCGTCGTGTTAGTGAAGTTAGTTATATTGTTAGTGAAGTTATCACATTCGAAACTTCTGGAGAATCTTCATGGATAAAGCACCTGGAAGGAAGATTAAGAATCGCCGCTGTCAGGCTCTCAGGGGAGATAAAGGTAAGTGAGAAATGACTGTTGGTGAGCCCTTTTTCTCATGCTGAAAGGTTATTAAAAAAAAAAAAAAGACAATTTCAAACAGTTAGCCTCTACAATTCACAACAAACTGATTTTCCAATATTTCACTGTGTTTTTCCTCATTTACAGAGAGCAGCAGCAGCAGCAGCAGCACTCAACAAAATGCATCACCTGCAATGGATAGCAGGACTCAGAGACCTAAGAGGAAGGCCATTCCTGAAAAGGAGACCCAAAGAAAAAGGAGAAGGGCCTCTGAGATGGCTGAACCCTGTGGCAGCAATAAAGAGGATGGCATCGTGAGGAGAGGGAAGAGGAAAGTAATGGACGACGGAGAGGGGCCATCAAAGCAGCAGCAGAAGAAGAAGAAGATGCCAGTATTCTACCTTCTCAAAAACAACGAGGACTCGGCCTCCACCTCAGTGGACACTGGTAAACCTAACCTGATCATGTGTATTGTCAGTTTATAGTTTACATGAGGTTTATATTTAGTGGATACATTAATACAGAAAGCACACAAATGTCCATCAACTAGTGGTAATTATTTGTGAAGATCATTTTTGATTTTTTTCTGTCCAGATTTTGAGATATTTGTCTTTGAGATTTTTGAAAGAAAAACTTTTTCTTTGGTAGAAAGTAGCTCCAATACAGAAACTGAAATGAGCAGCCATTCTTTGAATTTAGATTAATCCATAGAGGTGGCAGATCAGAAAAGACTAGTGTCATTTTGAAAGGCACTGAGTCACAGTTTCTTATATCATTTAGGTTGTGAGGTGCTTATGAGGATTTTATTGTCCACATTACTGTCACGACACAAGCTGATGTTCCTCTGGGTGTTTTTCTCTTCTGCAGAGAGCAGCGACCCTTTAGAAGGCTGCAGTACATTTGTGAGCAAGAAAAGCGTTAAGAGAAAGGCCACCGCTGAAGGAGAAGGACCGAAGAAGAAGAGGAGACTGGACCCCAAGGAGACAAAGAAGGAGGTGGAGGAGTCAGTAGATGCCCAGAGAGGTAAGTAGGAAGTCATTAATGTAGAGTTTGACTTTGTGTTAAGGTGGGGTTTAAAACGAGGATTTACATCAGGTGTAACATAGGAGGGATTCATATTTGAGCTTGAATAATTAATGTTCCTCACAATTGTATTAAAACAAAATATGTGTGTTTGTGTTTAGCTCAATTTAAGGCCAAATACAAACAGCAGAAACAGCTCGGTGAAGGAGGATGTGGGTCTGTGTTTGCTGGCTACCGCAAAGCAGATCATTTACCAGTAAGTGATACACACACATGCTCATGTACACACAAACACACACACACACCATATGGTCATAATGTGCTAATCAAAGTGCTGTTTGTGTCTTGTAGGTAGCTATCAAACACATACCAAAAAACAAGGTGTTTTGTAAGGAAACGGTGAGTAAACACCGACTGTTGTTGAAATGTGCTGCATTCATCAACACCCTCACTAACCGAATGTAGTGGGAATGAATTATAGTCATCTATGGAGCATCTCTCCCTCATCCTCTATCCTGTTGTTATGTTTCAGGACCAGAATGGGAACGAGCTGTCTGTGGAGGTGGCTGTCATGTTGAAGCTCTCTGCTGAAACGCCTGGATCAGTGGGGACGTCAGCGCCTGTGTCTCTACTGGACTGGTATGACCTGGGCCAGAAGCTCATCCTGGTGCTGGAAAGACCAGTCCCCTGCGAGGACCTCTTCACGTACCTGGAGGTCAAACGAGGCACTATTCAGGAGGAGGAGGCCAAGGTAAGCTACTGGAGGATCTTATGTGTAGGACGGCAGTTGTGGTCAGCTTTGAATCACAACAGCTAACACAGAGTCACCATGTCTCTCCGTCTGTCTCTCTCTCAGATCATAGTGAAACAGCTACTTCAAGCAGCAACCGAACTGGAGAATCAGCGCATCTTTCACCGGGACATCAAACTTGAAAACATCCTCATTGAGACGGGCTCAGACGTCCCGCGTGTTCGCCTCATCGACTTTGGACTCAGCTGTTTCTTCAAGAAAAGATCAGTTTTTCAAGATTTCTATGGTAAGATGTCTGGCTTCTACTACTGCTCCTCAATAATTCACTGGTCTGTAACGTTTAATCAAAGCTTCTCCTCCTACTCATCC
The DNA here is from genome assembly GCF_002814215.2 of Seriola lalandi dorsalis. Taxonomy (NCBI): domain Eukaryota; kingdom Metazoa; phylum Chordata; class Actinopteri; order Carangiformes; family Carangidae; genus Seriola; species Seriola lalandi. Next base: position 57,628 of record NW_019524497.1, on the reverse strand, counting down.
TCTTATTATTGTATGTGTGTGTCTTCTAGGTACCTGTGATCACATCCCTCCAGAGTATTACAGTCATTTTACCTACAGCGCCAGCCCCACCACAGTGTGGCAAGTAGGAGTGGTCCTGTTCGAAATGTTCCACAGACGAGAACGTTTCGAGACCAGAAAGTTCCTGACAAAGAAGCTGAAAATCAACAAACAACTGTCCGAGAGTAAGAAAAACACACTCAGACACAAACCTGTCAGCAGACACACATCCGTTCACTCTGATGGACGACTGGAGCCGTCACCTTCCTCATCTAACCCCCAACCTTGAATCTTTCTCTCCAGATTGCCAGGATTTCTTGAAAATGTGTTTGACCAAACTCCCAGCGCGTCGCCCGACCCTGGAGCAGCTCCAGCTTCACCCCTGGCTCAGATAAACCCCCCCCACACACACACACACACACACACACACACACTTCAAATTATTCAGACCATACACACCATACAACAGGTAAGGGCCTATCTTATGGATCATTAATGGATAATTACTAATTCCTTTCTCTCTTTTACAGCAAGGATGATGCAAAGATTTCCTTGGACTTTAATTGGACTTTAATTGGACTTTAATCTGACTTTAATAGGCTTTATTTAACTGGTCTATATCAGACTTCTTACATAACATTTTTCCCACTTGCAGTTCCTGTAGCACCCCCAGCCGTCCGTGGAGAGGGGATCTCTCTTTGAATTGCCTCTCCCGAGGGTTCTTCCCATCTTCCCTCTAGCCTCGGGATTTTGGGGAGTTTTTCCTCGTCTTCTTAGAGAGCTTGGGCTGGGTCAGGACCTGCTGCTGATATAGACCCGTGGAACCCAATCAGCCATTATGTTCGGACACTTTCTCACTTATACCACGGCCGCTTGCCTGCAAAATGCTATACACTGTATAAGCAAGCTAAAGATACCAGTCACATACAACTGGTTTTGACCTCGCTTTCCATATTGCAACGAAAATCAATCATTTGCCTCGTTCTCTCTAAGAAAATATTTACTCTTTTTTCCCACTATTGTAAGATTTTTTCCCATTACTGCTGGTCTAACAACCAACAGTAATGGGAAAAAATCCTTTGCAGCTTGATCTTATCTTGATCTTATCTTAAACTAAAACGCTTGGAGCTAGAGTTCCAAGCGTTTTAGTTTAGGTTCAGCTGTTGTTGTCTTTACCAACAGTTTAATACTGCAATTAACTTAAGTGGCCATTGTACAAGTAATATTAAGTAGCAATACCTAATTCATAATCCATGTAACCAAACTGTAATTGAATTGAAACCCAATAAAATAAATCTGTTGTTTAAACCGCAGAGTCGTAATTCTTTTGTTCTTGTTGCATTTTGAATTATATAAATGCTGTAATCTACCTCCAGTCTCTTGGTGACAGACACATGTAAAGAAAGTATTGACAGTGATGATCTTAAAAAAATAAAGTTTTATTTTTCATCAAACATTTTTTCCTCTTTCATTAAGAAAAGATACCTCCCCTTGAGACACACTTAAAATGAAACCTGACATGATGAGAAGCGAAGTTCTCCTGAAGCAGTTTCTTTCAATAAACGAGCATTAATTTATAGCTGTGCTGTGACTGTGGTAATCTGACTTTGAACAGAAATAAAAGCAGCCTTAAATTGCAGCCCAAGTGTTACCAAAGTTACTAACTTTTGCCTTCCATCTGAACTTATATTTTTTGTAAACTTGGTTCTCCTTGGAATTGTGCCTGTGTCTTTATGCACAGTCTATGAATCTGCCCCTTGGATTCACAGAGGTCAGAAGTACTAACATGTGTTGGGGCACAATGACGAAAACGAACAGTTACAATTCAAAGGTACCTGAGTTAATGTACAACCATCTGCAGAAACCTGCACACATCACCTCCAAGATGCCCCCGATACTTCCAAAGACGGGTTGTAGCCGGATAAAGGAAAAATGAAGACCTCTCACTCCGCTCCAATTTCCAGGTACAATTCTAAAGTGTGATGAGGAAATGTGCTCAAAGTCTGCAGTTTATATATTTTGTTAAAAGTGTCAAATGATGATTAGTTTGAAATTATGGAAGGTAGAATTTACATTTTTATGTAAGGAAATTGAATGCTACAGTGGATTCTTTGAAACCATTAGGATGTATTAGTAGCTATTTAATTATATGTTGCACTGTGAGTTTTTATGGATGGTGCCTCTTCAATTATATCTTACATAAATCACAAAAAGGCAACCATCCAGATTGTACTGTAATTATATCATATCTTCTGCATCCTGCTTTACACAATGGCCCTAATGAGCTATAAAGTAATTGGCTTTCATTTTGCACCATCCTCTGAGGCCTTGGTAACACACACACACACACACACACACACACACAAACAAACAAACAAATGCATATGTAAAGTACACACTGACCTCTCATTATTGTTTGTGGGTGTGAATATATTATTCCAGTCCAAGCCAAAAAAATGGAGCCTAATTAGCTAACTACTTGCCCTGCTTTTGATTCGTTGTTTGTTTGTTTGTTTTTGCAAATGTTATAATGCATATGTGGTTGTACAACTTGAGTAGCAGGCCCAATCAATTTGACCTGTTACAATGACTACACAACGTTAATGTAAACATTTTGGTGCCTCCTTTTCAGTATTAGTTTTGTGAAGAGTTAGTTAAATAAGCCTTTAAAAAATATTGTCGGAAGAGTTGTGCCAGATCATTTATTACTTATATAGTAATAAAAATACATTTATAGATATATAAAATAACTTCAAATCTGCTTGACAATGGTGAAAGTTAGCAAAGGTAGCGGCATGGCTGTTTTTACATTTGTAAAGTGAGTGATCCATCTTCTCGTCAATAGACGGTCTTTGCGTCGGAGCGCGTCTGAGAAAAGAATCCCACGGTGTCGTCAGTTCCGTAAAGCGTTCCTCTTGGCTTCATAGAAAAGAAGGCAGAGGATTATTTACGAGGAGTCCAAAGACAAAAGCAGTGAGAACAAGACTTTACCTTGTTATGTAATTTAAGTGCTTTTAAATAAGAGCGCTGCATTGTTTCCCACGGGCAGTTTTTTTTTTTTTTTACTCGGGCTGACAAAACACACATCAGTCTCCTCTAAGCCGTGCATGAACTGGGATGCACTGACGTTAGCTTCTTAGCTTGCTCGTTAGCTTCCCGAACATCTCCGTGTAAACGACGGGACCAAGCACACCGTAAGTCCAATCCGTTTGTAAACGACGATATTGCTTTTTGTCTGGGTGCGAGATTGTTTGAGATTTCTGTCACAGTTAACCAACCGGCTTTGCATTGTGAACTCACTTGTTTACCATTTTTAAGCAGCTTCATCTGAACAGCTGTATGTGTGAATCTGGAATCAGGCCTTTTATTTTTTCTTGGGAGCAAATTAATTTCCAGCCTGAAAAGATGCTCCAATGCAATGCACATTCTTACGAAAAAGCCATTATGATGGGTTCTTTTTTTTTTTTTTAATGGCCTCTACAAACCATCACCGTTTTGGACAGATTGGACCCACCGGAGGCCAAAGCTAACGTTACCTACTGTTGAGGGAATAACCGTACACCTGTGCTGCTGCACCTGTTCGGGCTCCCAGACGTATTCGGCACGGTATCAGGAGATGTGTAAACCTTTAGCCTTTTCCTCTCTCTTTACGTCTGAAGCTAACTATTAGTCATTTATTAGTATTTTTTAAATTGTGCACTTGATTTGAATTTAAACGATTGGTTTAAACGACTCGCATTATATTAATAACAATACTACAAGTAAATAATAACACGCATTGCCCTTGATGTGGCTCATTTTATGCGGCTAAATGGCTATTTCGAGTTATTTCGGATGCTGCTTATTGCTAATTATAGACTGCCAATAACTACTATTAAAGTTAATGTCCGATCTTAGCCTTATGCCATTTCCCATTGATTAAGTGACTTGACTGAGAGACACAACATACTGTAGTGAATCGAAGCACTTACATAAATACTGCAGCCAGATCGAGGCCCATTTCAGATGTAGATGTTATGCAAAGTAGCAAATTTGTTTGCTCAGTCTATGAAGACATTTAGTATCTCATGTTGGAAATGTAGAATGTCAGATCAATAAGAGGACTTTTCTTTCCAGTGTGTGGCACTATGTGTTAAGTCAGTTTGGGTTAACATGGACAAGTGTCGAGCATTCTTGGGCAAGAGAAGCTCCTCTCTCCTGTGATGTGTTAAAGTCAACAGGGATGTGTCATTCCTCTGGAAGTGGACTGGGCATGGCAAAGTGTGCATTTCTAATGGATAAAGCCACTCAGGCGAGGACAGAGCAAATGTAAACAAGTCTTACTCATGCCTCCCTTCATGCAACATCTGTGATGTTCGTGCCAGCGAGTGAACTAACTGCCACAAACCTGCCATATTGTTGTGTTCAAGATGCAGTGAGCCCTGTGGTTGCAAGTTTACAAGGACACCAAGGTGTTTTGAAAAAAAAACAAAAAACAAAATCATATTTTTGTCCTACTTGACACTCATTATTCAGGTATGCGGCATATACTGTATATCCTTTATATCCTGCTTTGCACAACGGCCTTAATGAGCTATAAAGTATTTCAAGGACATTTGAGATTGCACATCAAACAAGATTAGAAGGATAATATACAGTAGTTATGTTTCATGGAGATCTGTTATCAGCATTTAATTATCAATCAAAAACTGAATATTTGTAATTACAATGTGATACATCTGTTTATAAATGAATAGTAATTAGTGAATTATTTTGTGTATGATAATAAGTGGCTGGAAATAAAGCACTGCTCTGTCACTTATTCATGAATTTGTGTTATCTACCAGACGTCCCCATTTTGTTTCCCACACTTAATCATATTAAACTCACATGGTCTACAACAGATCAGGGAACAAACTGGTTAAGAAAAACCAGTTGTGGAGACACCACTGTTCATGCTGGAGTTTCTCCAGACATGACGTTTACCTGTTATACTACAACCGTGCTCTGCCATGATAACCATCTCCCACATTTGTAGACCTTAATTCTGCAGCATCATCTGTAGCCTTGTCACACATGCAGTAGTCAAGTCAAGTCTATCTTTTTTTATAAAGTGCCAAATCACAACAGCACACACTTATTGAATAGAGCAGGTCTAGACCGTACACTTTATAATATTGATTACTGAGACCCAACGATTCCCAACAATACAGTACACACTGACCCTTTATTGGTTTCTGTTGGAGTGAATTCATCAAGCTGTGAATTCATTATTACAGTCCAAGTCAAAAAACAGGAGCTATAGTTCTACTTGACCTGCATTTTGGCAGTTATTACATGTGACCCTGTATAGCACGCCAGATCAGTTTGACCTATTAGAGCGACTGGGCAATGTTGCTGTGAACATTTCACTGTCTCCTCTCTAGTTAGGGGTTTTTTAGGGAATGGGTGCTGCTAGCATACGGCCCTTTAATTGAGTGGGGTAGAGTGGCCACTTCAGCAAGATGGCTCATTGTAGCGGCGGCTCCCGGTGCATTGGGCTTTCATAGGTGTGTTTGTTTTTTATGCCGAGCGGTAGCCTTGCTCTTTGAAAACCACCTCCTCGCTTGTTTGTTGCAATTATATTCCCATCTGCCTAATGATTTGGGTGTTTTGACTACGCTCTTTGGTCTCTCCTCTTCAAAGCAGCATTCAGGCCTCACTGTTTTTCCATGTCTGCCTTTTTCACTTCATTTACATACAGTAGCTCGTTGTATCCACACTTTAACCGTCTCTCTTTCTCCCCCTTTTCTCTCAGAAATAGTGCATTATGACAGACAGCATTATGAGCAAAGCTGCCACAATGGAGATTCCTATCAACAGTAATGGCGACACAGGGACACTACCAGAGGACGACAGCCTTGAACAGGTGGGTCCTGGCTAATGTATCAGTTGACAGTGTGCTGTGTGTGTAGCATTTTGAGACCACCCTGGGTAGTTGTTATTTACCTATTTAAAGCGCTTACACATGGGAACAAATATACACACTGTTTGTCTTTACCCACATGTGATCCCAGGGCAACAAGAGATCATTTACATACTCGCCAGCAAACAGATGAGAGTACAGAGAATACAGAGTTGTTTACCTCTCAATAATCTTATTTTTTTAGTTTCAATGTTACAGCAGTGATGATGTGATTTTTCAGTCTGAATTACTTTTTATATATTAATTTATAGTTATACTTAGTTTTTTTTTTTTTAAACTATTAAGTATATTTTATTTTTAAGGTTCTGTCTCTTGTCAGTTTTAGTGTAAGATTCATTGTGAAGTCTTTGATCAGACACCCAGATATTTTTTTTATTTGCCTCTAGTTTAAAATATTCTCCTCAGAAAAGTCTAACAATAGCCTTCTCTTGATGATGTAACCAGTGATACAGTACTATCCCCGAAGGTCATACTGTATCATTCACATGAGAGCACATGAGGAGAGTCAAACCTACATAAGTCAGCCAGCTGATGTCATTACGTGGAATTAGCGCTGGTTGATCACAGTGTGTGACGGATAAAGGCGTGCCTCTCGCTTGTTTGACGTTGACACAGTGGTGATGGGTATTGTTCCTCAGCTATCACAAGATTAGCTAAGTGAGCTGACTCTTTTCATACCATCACACCACAGTACAATTCTGTCAGTAAAAATATACAGTACAATTTAGGACTCATTGTTCCTAGTAAATACAGTTCTACAGCTGCATGAATGTGGCCACTCACTTACTATTATTCTCTCACATTGCCTTAATGCACCTGTGTTCAGTTGCGGAGAATGATCACTCTGAACCTGTATTCCAGTCTCCCGCTGTGAAATTAAATCTTGCTCTTTGCCTGGTTTTAGCCGTTATCGTATTAAGTCCTTCCTGTCATTCACTGCTAGATGTCCTTGTGTTTCCTTAGCTTGCTTAGCTACAACCGTGGAAAGGGATCCTACTGGGAAATCAGGTGTTGGAGTCCAGATGTCTCCTTGGGAACCAGCTTCCCCCATTAATGGCTCATGTGGCCTCCTGTTCGGGGCTGCAGATACATCTCTGGTGTATTTGGTTAAATCTGAACACTAGGTGTGAAACTGAAATGCTAGACTCTGTAGATGTAGTCGTAGCTCTCCAGGCGGGAACTGTTTATTTACAGAAGGAATAAGCACTTGTCGGGCCTCAATTTAAGGCAAATGCTCCTGTGGAGGGGGTGAAGCACAAACATTTTGTCTCTACCCTTTTCAGGAGGTTCTTAGTCAGTGTCGGTTAGAAAGGAATAACAGTGGAGTTGCAGAGTAAGTGACGTTCATTTTCCTGCATCCCAGGGCACACCTTGTTAGACAAACAGACTGAAGATCCTGGTGGAAGCACTGGTGGTTATTTGAGTTATTTGCTCACCAAACTAAGTGTGGCTCCAGTCATGTAGTAAAAGGAAGCCCTACCCTCTCACCAAGTGTGCACAGCGGAGCGAGTATTCACCCGTTTGTTGGGGCTACTTCAGTTTAATGTGTTCATCTATGTGTTTAGCTTGGCTGTTTAGCGCTGGATATTACCCAGTTGTCATAGCAACCCTGCAATTAATCTGGCTGTGAAACTGGCTGTGCTTTGTCCTTGGGTGAAAGCCCTCTGAAATCAGATTGATATCTACTGGGTTTGAAGCGGCAGCAGTTTGTGTTGCTTGTGCACGTAGAGATGAAGATTGGCAGGTTAGGAAAGAGCAGATGTCCGGTTTCAGATGATGTAGCACCGAGCTCGTGTCGGAACATGGTTGGTGACTGGCAGCTTGACAGTGACAGATAGGACTGACTGCCAGCAGCGTCCTGGCAAAAGCATGAGAGGCATCACAGTGGATCACTGGTGGGAAGTCAGAAATTCAACAGCATCTTACACTGTTTATACTGTTGTACACAATTTCTCGTAGGTGAAAGAATAGTGGTTTGTGGCCTTTTTAAAGCAGACTCTGTGTGTCCATCATGTTATAGCATTCTGTCTTTGGTACGACGTCTGTACAGAAACAGGCGAGACAATTTACAAGACTACAGACTGCGCTGTTGTATGACAGCCGGAGTTATTGTGTGATGACATAAAGGTTCTGTAGTTTCCTACATCTTAGGGAACAGGCACTGTGTCAACAAAGTGTCCAGGGAGGGATCAGTGTCTGCGTCACTGTTCTCCCACACTGAACAGATGCCACAGCATGAGGCAGATCTCTAATGAATGAAGGTTTTGTCCTTTTTTTAACATGCTTTTTGGTTGTTGGTTCAGTGTCCGTGTAGTTAAAATGTTGAAAACTATCATTTTAGGCTCCAGAAATTGGAACCGCTGTCATGATGAGAGCCAGTTGGCCGCTCCAGACATGACCCAGTTTAAATTGGTAAAATGGTACCTGGAGTTTGGCCACTCAAACTTGGTGTTTGTGTGGATGTTTGCATGTGTCCACAGTTTCTTCTTTCTTGATTTTTTATTTTATTTTTTTTCCCTCCTTAATGTTGATGTGACTTTTAATGTCTTGTAAATGTCTTGTAAATGAATATATTCATTTTCACAGTGCTGAATTAGAATCAGTATTTTCTGTGTCCAGACAGTGATGGAATCATATCATGGCAAAGCTGTGGTAACACATTATACATGGACACACCAAGTGAAACATGTTCACCCAGTGGATGAACAATCCACTTTGAAACTTTGACATATACCAGCTAAGTGACGAACCCTGACCTGACCTGCTGTGATATCAGTCATCACTGCTCTCCATCTCACATCCCCGCTGTCCGTGGACATTACAATGATTTTTCTGGGATTTCTTTTTTTACGTCGTTCTATCTTGTTTCATGATTTCAGTCATGGATTTTTCTTTTTGTCTCCTTTCCTTTTTTTTTCCTTTTTTTTAATTTTCTTTTTACCTTTTTTTGTTGTCGTTCTTGTTGTGTTTGTTGACCCCACCCCCCA
>NW_019524497.1:47396-48659 GCF_002814215.2 Seriola lalandi dorsalis | reverse complement strand
CATCTCTGTGCAGGCTGCAAAGCTGCAGTGGAGCTTAGATGAGCAGGTAGGGAGCTCCAGAGGCACCAGGGTGAGCAGGCCATTTGTGCATTTGTGTGTGTGTATGTGTGTGTCTCTATGTTGGTGTGTAGCACTGCTGAGGGGTTTGACTTCATGTGGCGTTACATTGCCTCGCATCACTGCGTTGGTTTATTCCACAAAATGTCACAGATTGCATTTATATGGCAAACCACTGTGCAGCTTGAATCGTGCTGCCTGTTAATTTGGCTCCTACTAACTCCAGCTGGAGGGAGTCTCTCAAACTGGACATGTTTCGAGAGACAAACAGCTGACAGCTAACACTTCAAACTCAACACAAAAATCTGTTTCCATTTGATTATTAGATTCAAAAACATCTAGATCATGTTGTCTTGAGTGAGCTAACATAGCCTAGATTCTGTGTGTGTGTGTGTGTGATCGTTCCCCAGGGTGATGTGTGTGTGTGTGTGAGAGATCCCTTAATTTTTTTTTTGTGGGTGTTGGTTGACAAAACAAAACACTGTGGCATACTAATTATCATCATGTCGTACTAATGCTGTGATGTTGATGTGTTTCAGCTTCACTAGTTCTGTTTTCATGTGTCAGCTGATGTTAAACAAATGTAGGTGTGTTACAGCAAGAAAGTCAGGTGACTGTTAGGTCCGTCTCAACAAGCAGACAAGGCCCTGAAGCAGAGAGAATCTTCATCAGTTAATGCTGTTTGACCTTTAACGAATCACAGCAGCTGTATTTTAACTTCCTTTTTGCAGAATCAAACATACTCCTTGTGTTTGTTTACAACAAGGAAATAGCGTCCTCCCTTCTGGAGCATTCTTCTGTAGTCACAATCTTACTGTACAGTCTAAGCCCAAGGTTTCAGGAAGTGCCCTATATATTATCCTCCCATTTCATTTTCCCGATGGGCGATATGGGCCTTTGCCACAGTTGAGTTACTGTGAATTGTTTTTGTAGCAAATAAAATAAGTCTCTTGCTCACGGCACAGGCATGAGTAAAATTTAGACCTGATTTCTTGTAGGAACTACGGCTCACAAAGGCTTCTGCCAAAGTGACAAAATCTGTTCGGGCCAGATATTCCCCCTTTTTCCATAAATCCCTCACCGATGTGTTTTTTCTTTACTAGCTGATACACGAGCAGGAAGGCAGACAAAAGAAAACAGTGAGTTTTAATTAAAGAAAACACACAAGATGGATCATGTGGCTCATAACACACAGTCCCCCCCACC
>NW_019524497.1:24193-47376 GCF_002814215.2 Seriola lalandi dorsalis | reverse complement strand
CCCACCCCCTTGTGATCCAGAGCTGCGCTGAAGCCTGTGATGGTGATTATTTTGGAAGGAGAAAACAGTTTGCTTGAGCATTTCCTGCTGCATAGATCACTGGAGCCGCTGCTCGGGTTAGACTCTACGTCTGGTGATTAAACCTCCTTTGCTCGCTCTCTCAACAGCATCATGGCAGGAGATTCAGCTTAAATCCTTAGTTAGGTTAATTATTGACTGTGCACTTTAGAGGCGTGTTTTCTGCTGTTCACACACCTTGAAGTTTTTCCCTCTTGGCTCCTAGTTAAGTAGTTGAAGTTAGACAATGCCTGAAGATATGTGTGTACTGACCAACCTTCCTAACATAGTCGTGTTTGTCCCCCTCTAGTGAATAAGCCTTTAACTTACATTGTCTACACTGTGTGAATGTAACACTCAAAGTCATAAATGCTTGTTTACATATCCCCACCCCCAAAACCACCCAACAACCCTTCCCTTTGTTCCTCTGTTTTTTTTTTTGTTTTTTTTTTCCTTGTTTGTTTTTTTTCACCGTTTAAACTTTGCAGGACCTACAGCAGGTGATGGTATCGGGTCCCAATCTAAATGAGACTAGCATTGTATCAGGGGGGTATGGAGGAACAGCAGAGGGTATCATCCCCACCAGCTCAATCAAAGGTAGAGTCCTACTTCACTATTTGTCTCTCTCACTCATCTGTGACATCTTTCCAGTGTCTTTTTCTCAGCCGAACTGTCGCTCTCTCCCATTTTTGACTCCCTCTGTTGTCACTACGGATGTCTGTCTGTGAGTGTAATTCGGAGGACAATGAAGAGTTTGATTTCTCAGACCTCCGATCAGTCTTCCCATGAGATGATGCCGCAAATTAATTTGCAGTAATTGGTGGTCAATTTGTGCTGATTTATCGCCAGCGTGGGCCTCTGCTCTCTCTGCTCCTTATTACTCAGATTACATGGTTCAATGCCCAGGCGTGGGATAGAGACAGTAGAGTGAATGATGAACTACTGAACACTGATTTTAAAACAAACTAAGTGTTCTTATAATGATGTGTTGACTACTACCCAAACTTCCTGTCAAAAAGATAATATATATATATTTTTTTATAAATGCAACTATAACTACTTGAAAACTGACTAATCAGCAAACATGATCTGAATCTGCACTGCATAAGAATGTGCTTAGACATACAACCCCCCCCCCCATCCTTTTCAGCATAGCTAGGTGATGACACAGAGAGCTCCTGCAAGAAAACACAGGCTTGTCCAGCAAAAAAAAAAGAAAATGCAGTCATTGTGATATGGGCGAGGAGCCGCGTTGACCAATCAAATATGTGCAAAGTACACATTCTTTCATGAATGCAGTGTTTACAGTTCACTCAGCATTTGTCACAATCAAAGATAAAAAATGATTGCGGCCTTGATAACTTCTCACAGCACTGAAAGACAAGTTCATTATCAAACACGTCATTGTTCCTAAATGTCAGGCAACCGTTTCGAAACCACAGCGTCCCAACAGTTCCATAGATGCCCGACGTCAAACACCGTTTCATCTCACTATTCCTCACAACGTTTCTTCTTGCTCGCAAGCGGTTAATATTTTGCTTTTTAGATGAAAACTTACAAAAATAATTACACACCGAATCATAAATAGATCCAATACATGGTGTGATGCTGCGGGTCTGCAGCTGAGGGATTCATGTAAGTTTCTAGTTCAAGGCGCTGACCTCAGCAGTGTCGCTGTATTCACAGTTTCAGAGGGAATTAAACACCATCTTGTTTCTTATTTGATCCTAATATTTCTGCATCTTTGTCCCATCCTCTCTCTCTCTCTCTCAGGCCCTGCTGTGCGCTACAATGCAGAGTTTAACAAAAGGATCCCAGTTACAGGATTAGGTGGCTCCACAGACCAAATTATTATTAATTATAGAGAGCTTATTTCCAAAATGTGATGGAATCATTTTTAGCGACGCTGGATGTTTCTAGAATCTAGGATATCCAGTTTATAAGTACTGCTGTTAAGATTCTGTAAGCAAGAACTTCATCTGTTACCTACAACACACAAAATGTGACTCATGGATATTTCTCACATGATGAATCTCTCATTTTGGAAAGACGTTCTTTATACAGAGTGTGACTTTCAAATGGCTGAGAATTAGCTTCTCTGTCCCTTTTCATGAAATGTTCTCTGTTTCAGTGGAGTGGAGGGGAGTAAATTTATTTCTGGCTGCTGCTACTTTTCTTTGACACAGTCACAGTATTTCGTTAACATACTTCTCCTCTATTTCCTGGTTGATTTCTTCTGGGGTTGTAAACTCATCCTTTAACGGGTCTACACTTTTTTGTTCTTGTGTAGCAAAACAGAAACTGCCTTCATGTGTATTTGTATAAAGACCTTGAATATCAAAGTCAAAAGTCAGATATTACCGTGACAACTTAAGTAAACATTTAGTTTCTTAAAAGCCTGGCTGATCCAGTTAATTTAATATCACACTATTCAGTTCTGCTGCAGTTCAAACTGCCCCCGTCTTCACCATCACTCATTTGTCTGCATTGTTCACTGACTGTCATGCACTAAATGTTGTCTTTTCATCTTTGTACTTGTCTATCTTTATCCTCCACTTCCTTTTCACAACTCCCTCCTACATGTTCCTCGTCCTCCTCGTCTCCCTATTGTTGCCTCACTTTTCTGTCTTTCCTGCGTCTCCCGCTCCTCTCGACAAACTTCCTCCTACGTTGTCATTCCGTTTTTGGCACGCTTGTGCAACCTCAATAATTACTTCATTTCTAAACCCCGAAATATCCAACTATCATTCTGAATCCTGATCCCAACTATATAAATCCCACTCCCACATCCTTCCCTAATTCATACTCACCCTGAACCATTCCTTCATCCTTACCCTCCCCTACGACCTCCCACCCCCCACTTCATCCACTGTCACAGACCTGCGTATGAAGGCCAGGCGAAGTAGCGTTCCCCCGAGCAGTTCTGTCATCTGCCATATAGCAGGCCAATCACATGAATACCAAGGTACTGGAGAGGAGAACATTCAAAAGGCTCCACAATGATTAATAGTGTAGCAGTGACCCAAAATATCCCTGTAGTCCAGTGTGTTTTCATCTTATCACAGCTCAATAGAAAAGAATTTAGCGTCTACAATATTAAGTTTGTTTTCCCCAGTATTTCTTGCCACCTTCATTTCTGCTGCTCGCCCATTAACTCTACTTCACTCCTATGCATGCTCTACAGTGCTTTACGGGTCAGTGGTGACGGACATGGGTTGCAAGATAGCAGACAGATTTCCCTCAGTTTAGAGCAGCACAAACTGTGCTGAAAAGAAACTGTGCTGTAAAGTGAATGCACTTTCAGTAGCTGGTTCTCTACTCGGTCTGTTCTTTGCTGGGGGGTTAATCATGATGTCTGCCTCAACGTGTTTGTTGTTTACCATGTTTCTTGTGCTCGTTTGGGTCTTCTCTCTCAGGGTCCAACATGCACCACAGCAGCAGCAGCTCGTCCATGACGGCAGAAGAGCTGACCCGAGGTGTGGCTGTGGAAAAACTAGAAACAATGAAGAAGTGGGGTCTCAACACTTACAAGGTATCTGTAATGTTGACTAACAAGTAAAGCTGTGAATAGATGATAGTTTCAAGATAAAGAGCTACTTGGTGATTTTTATGTTTCTTGGCCTGAGGATCCTCTGAATCCCCTTCTCCCCATGTCTTTATGAAGCAGGCTAAAGTCACAGGAAGGAATTGCTTTGTGTTACTGATGTGTCTGTGCCTCTTCTTCATTGCGTCAGTGTACAAAGCAAATGATCTCGGAGCGTTTCGGTCGGGGTTCCCGGACTGTGGACCTGGAGCTGGAGGCCCAGATCGAAGTGCTGAGAGACACTAAGAGGAAATACGAGAACGTCCTGCGACTGGCCAGAGCACTGACCAACCACTTCTACAACATGGTGCAGACGCAGCATGCGCTCGGTGACACCTTTGCTGACCTCAGTCAGAAATCTCCAGAGCTTAGGGTGAGGCCTCAAAATGTATTTATGTGGTTTTTATGTCACCTGTCTTAACGCTTAGAGGCTTTAATACCATTTGTGTTCTGCATAGTGTGCGTTAATGCCTTGTTTTTCTATACAGGATGAGTTTGGCTACAATGCAGAGACTCAGAAGTTGCTGTGTAAGAACGGGGAGACTCTACTTGGTGCCATTAACTTCTTTGTGTCCAGCATCAACACACTAGTCAACAAGACCATGGAGGACACCTTGATGACGATCAAGATGTATGAAAATGCAAGGTAAGGACATTATTCATATCACCCAAGAAACTGGATGGAAACTCTTTTCAGAGGACGATCAGCAAAGAGATTTAGACAAAACATGAGCACAGAAATACGGATGTTGTCCTGTATCAAATGACAACGTGATTTGAGTTGCTCAAAGTGATGAGGCCACAGAGAATTATCACGTGAATCTGCAGTTTTATAGTGAGATTCAGCTCGATGTGTAGCGGTCTGATCCACTTTACTATTTTGGTTCACTCACTGTGAAAAAGCTGTAAAAACACACTGTGCACGAGTAGAACATGTAGCAGCTAAAGAGCCAGATGTTTTTAAAGTTAGTTAAAAGAGTGAATATTGGACACTACGTGGCCAGAAACAAACTCCAAATTAAGTGCTCCTTAACTGCTGGATCTGTAAATAAGCCATTGTTAACAAGTTCCCCATCAACCTCAAAAGGTGATAATGTTGTGTTCACAACCTGTTTCTGCCTCCCCCAAGTGGTCAGATTTAAAAATGATTTTAAAGTTGTTTTTTCCAACAGGATTAATGAGAATAAATCATCTAAACTGGACTAAGAATTACATTTATAAATACAAGGAGCAGACAGATAGGGTTCAGGGTTTCTTTATGATGACACTGAAAATTGGTCTGGATCTTTGAAGTGTTCCTCTTTTTCTTGAAACTCTGTGTTTTCTTTTCTGCTTTTCTGAACAGACTGGAGTTTGATGCCTACCGGTCAGACCTGGAGGAACTGAGTCTGGGTCCAAGGGATGCTGTTGCCATGGCCCGTATAGATGCTGCTCAGCAGCAATACCAAGTGCATAAGGAGAAGTATGAACGCCTCCGCTCAGACGTCATCATTAAACTCAAGTTCCTGGAGGAGAATAAGGTTGGTTTGCAGGACAGATCTGCATCATCAAAAAAGTGTTTACCTCCACGCTGACTCAAAGTGTTTTTCTTTGTGATAAATTGCACACTAACCAAATTCCTAAACTCTCTTGTCTCTGTCTCTCAGGTGAAGGTTATGCATAAGCAGCTCCTGCTCTTTCATAATGCCATCTCAGCATACTTTGCTGGCAACCAGCAGCAGCTGGAGCAAACGCTGAAGCAGTTCAACATAAAGTTGAGGCCTCCAGGGGCCGACAAGCCCTCCTGGTTAGAGGAGCAATGAGAGGGCCTGCTGGACCTCCTGCAGCCTCCTTCTTGACCACCTCCACCTGTTACCTGTTGAAACCCCCAACTTACAGAGGACCACTACAGAGGGAAAACACATACAGATAATTTGGTGGATGAAGAAATGAGATGAGCGTGTGGCTGGATGATTGGACAGATGAAGGAAGATCGGACAGATGGATTGCAGGGTATTATTGATGAATGCAGCAAGAAACGACGTGGCCAGTTTCATGAACAGCCAGGGGGCTATTAGTGCCTCTTTCCCCAACTTCCTCTTTTTTCCACTCGAACCCTCTCCTTGTGCTTTGTTCCCAGAGAAACTGTTCATCTGCCCCTTCCCTCTCCCCCATTCACCTTAAACCCCCTTCTATCTCAACACTACTTTGCTGTGTGCGCTTGTGTTAGTCATTCTTATGGCCATTATCGTACTCCTCAAGTGCTCCCAGTGATCTCAGTTAAACTTCAGTCCCACACCATCTTAGCAACAGAGACAGATGAGTAAAGGAAAAATAGTAAAAACCCATTAAAATACATTCAGATGTAACCAAACACAACATCAAAACTCCTCCAAACCTTATCACTCTCCTCGTGTGCCTCCTTATGTATGATCTAATGTAAGTACAGAAAAAAGAAGTCAAACTACACATGAAGGGGATTTGTTTGCTACACTGGAAAGGAATGTGCAGACATTTCCAATCAATGTACATTTCAAATTAAGTACTGTTTCACTTTTGAAATGAAATATTATACAATTGTTTGTAGCTTAAATATATATATAAAAAAAGACAATGCTGTGTTTAGTTTAGTTTTTGGTTAATTTGACCATCATGTCTTTGTTTTTTTCTAACTATATCAGTTGTACTCAGCTGTATGTCTCATGCCTCAGAGTGAAGGACAGTATAGTGTTAGGGCAACGTGTGCTGGTGTTTAGTCTGAGGTTATGAGAAATGCTACAGATTTGAATTGTTACCTGATTTACTTGTTTTATTTACCCAAAGAGAATTGAGAGAGATGGATGATGATTGGATGATGATTGGATGATGAAACCCTGCTACGTTTTCATGGGTTATTTAAGCAACGCTGATTGGTTCAGTCTGGACTGAGGAAGCTTTGAGGGACAGCTGACCTATGACAGTCTGTTAAGATCCAACAAACTTGAATGGATTCACTCCATTATTACATTGTCTAACGGGCTGTATTTACAAGGAATTCACATTGATACATGATACATTGAAATGTGTTTTTTTTTTTTTTTAAACTTTGTTTGTCTCTGCAATGTCTAGGGTCATATCTTCCAGTCCTCCTGAAGCAGAATATATTTGTCTATGGTTACATTTCTTCGCCGTGAAGATTAGTGTAGCCGTCTAATATTACTAATTGTAATATTTCAACATGATTTTGTCGTTGGTGATTTGGAAAACAAATTTTTTTTTTTTTAAATCTCCTGTAACTGAAACATTGTCTTAGTGTAATGTTAGTAAACAATCATGAATGGTTGACAATTAAGAGATGGTATTGCCACATGGTACTGCAAATGTAATGTTGAATTTTTATGCATCACTGTATTTATTATGTACATTGTATGTGTTAATCTGTTTGAATCAACATGTTGTACACTGGAACTTCTGGTTTGTGCAAATCCCTCATTTTTATGAGCATGACATTTAAGGCATTTTACAGGTGACACACTAACATGACAATATGCCTCAGGCCAACTAAATCTGTAATTGATATACTCCAGAAGAAGAAAAGATATTCTACACTAACTGATAGGAAGAACCGGCTGCAAAGTCAAATGAAGATAATCCAGTATAATGAATGTTTTACCATGCTGCATTTAATCCTAGAAACAGAAGGGAGTGCTCTGTGAAACCTCCATCAGTTAATGTGTCAGGCCTCCAGCTTCTCGTCTCCTCTCTATTTGCATGGCAGACAGCGATCCAAAGTATAGGAGCAGATATCTGTGAGCGTACCGATGCTCTACTCTTGGCCATCTGCGTGCCAGCTCGCATGGACTGGCCTAACGCCGTGCTTCAGGGTTCACTTTTTAATGCTGCACTCGTGAGGACAGTCGTGAAAGGAAGTGGATTTGATTTTTGATGAGAAGCAAATATCAAAAACGGATTCTTAAGATTTTTTTTTTTTCTTATGTGTCAGTGTGTCAACTGGGTGTATTTTATTCCAGCTGTAGGAAGACCTTGGCCTCACTTACAGCAAAAACTGCAGTTTCGCTGGCCAGCTCCTGGTCTGTTTGACCGCCACACAGCAATATTAACAAAAATGTGACTCCTCTTTTCCAAACCTGCCCCTTTGAAATTCCTCCCCTCTTACACCAAAATGAAGATTTATAAAATGAGATATTTTATTTGTGTACAATCGATATTTTCTAGGTTGAGCTGGTGTATTGTACTGTATGAATGATTGCACATAATGGTATTTAAGATGATCAATGAAGTCGTGTCATGGATTGATGTGATACTCTGCCTTCATTCCTCGCTCAGACCTGAAAAGTCCCACCCTGCCCCACCCCAATGGAACAAAAATTAAAAATACACATTTTCAAATGGTCTGGCTGTATTTCCTGTTTGTGTCTTTCACCTCATTTGTTTTCCACTGGTGAACTTCCTGTTGCACGTGGAGTAGAGCAGCAGCAGCCATCTGGATTCAGTCAAATTCAACTTTATAATCTTGTGATTAGTCATCCACTGCCATTAAGACCTATTCTTGATCAACCTCATTTATCTAACTTCTCCCATGAAATTTAAAACTTCCTGTTTGATTATTATTATTATGACAGCTGACAGAAGCCCCCCCCCAACGCTATTAACATTTCTTAATATGCTGTCTAATGAAACCACCAAAAAATAAAAAATCCACACATTTGTACCACATTTTTATCGGGGGTTTTCTTCAGGGCGCTGTTGTGTTCATTATTATTATTATTAGTAGTAATAATTAATATTATTGTACTATTGGTAACACTAGTACCTATTGGTATTGGTATGATTATTCCCACCATAACAATTAACAATAAACAGCACATACAGATAACACTATTACCTATGGGTATAACTGTTTTCACATTTACAATTACCAATCAACAGTGTTTACTGCTCTCCATCTGTTCCTGTTGCTGTTAAAATTGAGTTGAAAATTGAATTGAATTTTTAAATGTATACATCTGTGAATATATGATAGCTCCTTCTGCCTTTATCTTTATCTATAGCAATAAAGGACATGGTAGTTTTTGTATTCGCACATACTCATTTAATACTATACTCCGTTAAAC
Organism: Seriola lalandi dorsalis; assembly: GCF_002814215.2. Lineage (NCBI taxonomy): Eukaryota > Metazoa > Chordata > Actinopteri > Carangiformes > Carangidae > Seriola > Seriola lalandi. Next base: position 38,643 of record NW_019524497.1, on the reverse strand, counting down.
CTGCCTGTTTGTAATTTTTTACATTAACAGAAATACCAATGTTTTTTTTTTCTTACCTCACGATAAAAAGGCGTTTCCATCCAGGTACCACAGACTTGAATTTGATTGGCGGAGACGCGCCCTGCACCTGTGATGCTGTTTGTGAGACACTGACTGAGGCAGTCTGCAGAAGCACGAGGCGAGAGATCGGAGTGAGGATTTATTTGACAGCTGTATTTTAAAAGCACGGTGAGTAAAATAAATCCGTAATGTTGCCCTTGTGACAGTCCAGACTCTATTATGACCCTTTATTTTGTTTGCCGGATGATTTGTTAAGGAGGAACACGAACGAGGATGTGAATGTAACTGACAGCGAAACTTCAACAGAAAAACGTCAAATCAATGATGCTTTGTTTGTCGCACAGACATGATTGAACAACTTTGAGTATATTTTCGGATTTTTAAATCCGAACTTTAAAATTCCGCATAGGAATATCCCACCGAATAGAATGTGTTTCAATGTAATCACATTTAATTGCAGTTGGTTTGCCTGTTTATTCTACAGCTTCCCCCTCCACGAAAATAAACGGCAGCAAACTGTGTAGGAGCAAATTAGAGAGTAACGTTTAATGTGTGATTATGTTTCTTGGTGGATGCCATCCATGCCGAATTTACCACTAGGCTCTAATGAGTAATATAAGGTATAAATTGAGTTATGTGAAGCATTTTCATTTGCTGTTTAGACAGGAGCATTAATTTGTGACATTTCCTCAATGGCGTTTCCTATGATGCACTGAAGATCAATACTTCAAGCAGGGTGTTGTATTTCTGGAGTAAATGTTATGCTACTGTGTTTTTCAAAAATGAAAAGTAGAAGGTTGAACAACAACGATATGTCTTTCTTTGAGTAAAAAAGTGGTGGCACAAACTATAGTGTCTACCTTACAAGTTGATTCTTCTTTAAATATTTAACTTGCTGTATTTAATATCACTTTTATGGTATTTTTGTTACGTGTGATGTTGATATTTAGAAAACTGTGGCATCTGCTTACCTAGAAAACATTCATATGTACCTATGAAACAATGAGAAAACATTACATTTGGAGCAGATTGTTCCTGATGACTTTATAAGATGCTACCAGTGAGTGTTTGTCTAAAACACTGCTATATACTTCTGTGTCTCCTCAGATCTGAGTGGCCAGCAGTGGGATACTTTCATCCAATCATCTTTGGGATTTGACAGATACAGATGGAGGGAGTGCTGATTTTAAAATCTGCATCTCTTCCCAACTGTTCCTCTCAAGACTCGTCTCCCCCTTCGCCACCGGATGCTCAGGAAGATTCAGATCTCCAAGCATCTTCTGCTGTGACTCCCTCCATATGTGTTGTCGCTGCACCACCTCCGCCACCACCACCACCTCCTCCTCCTCCGCCTCCTCCGCCTCCCCCTCCTCCTCCTCTCACTACCACTTCTTTTGGCTCTCGTGATGTCCAGAGACGATCCATGAAAAAGCTGAACTGGGACACCATCCCCAGCCAGCGCGTCCTGGGCAAGTTGAATGTTTGGACGTCTAAGCGGCCTCAGAGGGACCTGGTGCTGGACATTCGCAGCATGGAGGAGCTGTTCAGTCATGTGGACAAACGGGCATCGATACGCAATTCAAGGGTCATGGGTCTGAACAAGTTTGACGGCATGGACCTCCTCCCACAGGAGCCTCAGGTAAACAACTTGGGCTGCACTTGGGTCATATTTGAAACCATGACAGTGGCTGATTTCCAGAAAGTGATGTAGACGCTCCTAAGTTTTTATGGATGAGTAAACTGAAACAAAATCCACGTGCTAGGGAAGTAATGAACACAGAAAATAGGAAGTTATTTTTAAAAGTTCCACACCCATTATATCGTCAGTGAGGAACTGGGAGGGTTTTTGCTTCCTCAAAAATGATGTGAATTATAATGTTGAATGTGGACTTGTCTCATCTGAATATGGCTGTACAGAGGTATCTGTTTAGTGATGTATTTTGTTCCTTTTTCACCACAGGTCACAATCCTTGACTCTAAAAAGAGTATGAATATCGGGATCTTCCTGAGACAGTTCAAGAGGTAAAGTAAAAGCTGAGGTAAAAAATCTAAAATAGAGAAAAATATTGAACACTGTAGAGCAACACACGAAGTAAAGGATGCACAACAAGAGCTAAGCTGACTCCAATTGGTGCAGCTACAGTAAGCAGCGGTCAGAGAAAGGCGCTTTCATGTCAAACACAGTGGATGCTGGAAATACGGATCATATACGCATGAACCACTTCCACTGTGCTAATCATTACCCAACCGGCAGGTTCTTTATCTCAGTGGTTTCATATTCAAATACATGGAAATGCCTTTTTAAACATCATTTGACAGCATTCAGGAGCAACATATGGGATAACATGTTTGTTTGAACAATTATGACGAATTTTATTAACACTTTAATGATAGGAAAACATAGTTCTGACCAGTGAGAGTTGAAAGGGAAGATTGAAGTTGATTTGGACGTCTAATATTATAAAGTATAGTTACACAAAATTGCGTAAACGTGTAAATATTTTTAGGTTTAGGTAGTTGTGAGATACATGCTGGCGCTGTGTCTGCAACTTATCAAGATGATGTCACTCTCAGCCCAAAGTTCACTCAGCCGTCACTTTGAATATCAAATGCACTGAATGTGTGTGAGCAGCTAAGTACTGCAATAATACCTGCTATAGCAACTTAGTCCAATTCAAATTGCGTGAGTTTCTGTGTGGTAGTGATGAAGTTCATTCCATGATGGTTTTGAAATCACATGCTGGACACTGTAAAGTGTGACGTGTTTGAATGACTATATCAACAGTCATGTCATGGAATAAACGATCACATTCATTATTTCATTTCATTTAAACATTTCTTGTTATAGCTTGAATCTGTAACTTAGCATAATAATATTATCCTTGGCAGAAGAGGTTGATCCAATATGTGAAAGTAGGCTGCCGACCAACAACTTGTGGCTTCTAAATTAATATTAATGTTTTCAAGGCGTCTATGTTTGGTCATTGTTTGTGTTCAGCGCTCTAGTCTCCTATAGGTGCACTGTAGCACATGAATACACCACCTTGAGGAATTTATCAAACAATTATTGTGATGTTGGATGAGTGATGGTGATTGTGAAGTATGGAGGTATGCTACCCTTTTATTAGAGTTGTGTTCTGTCTCCCCCTGCAGGCCGGTGACAGAACTGGTACAGGACATTCGTCAGGGGAACTGGCTCAGATTTGGAACAGGCAAACTGAAAGAGCTTTGTAAACTGCTACCAGAAGAAAGTGAGGTAACAACAGCTCATCTTTCCACTTTGGTCCTGTATGCATAAAATAAGAATAATGAATATGTACATGTCTTGGAATAAGAACTACTGTAATATTACATATTCCTCCATTTCCTCCTGTTTAGATGAAGCATCTGCTGTCGTTCAGTGGGAACCTGTCTGTGTTACCTGAGGCTGACCAGTTCATGGTGCAGCTGGTCAAATTGCCGGGGTGAGTCTGGAGTTTTCCAAAAAACACATTACAAAAACATTTATAAAATATTTGATTGCATGTTAGTTAGCCATGTGTGCAGTGATAGCCAACTAAAATGTGTAAAAGTCTCACACATATGAACTCACTTCTTTTCATGATCAGTGACAGCCATTGGCACCATGACCCCCCCCCCCGAAAAAAAAAACCACACTATCTGCTGTTATGCTGACAGTGAAGAAATGTATAGAATATTATTTTTTAAATCTTGCATACAGTATCTTCTATTGTTTTTATAATGCTACCACTTTTGCGCCGTAGACTTCATATATAGCAAAAAGCAAACAAAAAGAAAGTGTTGCCATATCCAGATCTCTCTAAGTTTAATAATGGGTAATAAAACTGAGAAACTGACTACAGCTAATACAGTAAGTAGCAGTTTTGCTTATGTCGTCTTTCCTTCAGCTACGAGGAACGCCTGAAAACGATGGTGCTGAGGGAGGAATTCTTTCCTCTTATGGAGGAAGTGAAGAACTCTGTTGGTGTCATGACCAAAGCAGCTAATGGTAACCTCTCACACGCTTCCACCAAAATGTGCTTACAATCCCAACTGGGTCTGTTTTATACCATTTGATGTTTATATTAAGGTTCTTTGTCTCCATCTCTTTTTTCCTCTCTCCTCTTAGAGCTGTTGGACTGTGATGAACTCCACTCAGTCATTCGGCTGGTGTTGAAAGCTGGGAATTACATGAACGCTGTTGGTATTTCTCTTTCAGAATCACATTTCTATTATTGATGCATTTAAGCTGCCCTTTTGTGCTTTCATTTCATTTATTATACTAATGAATTGACAATTGAAATATATGAATAATTTATCATTCAGGGTGGCTACAGTGCCAATGCCATCGGCTTCAGGATGACGTCTCTGCTCAAGTTGGCAGACACCAAGGCCAACAAGCCTGGCATGAACCTCATGCACTATGTTGCCAAGGTGAGGAGGAGCCCTGGGATGGACAGGATGCTCACTGAAGAAAATATTTGTGAAGTGATGATGCTATCATACTATATCTATATATCAGTTATGAACCCGACTGTCTCTCCCACCCACAGCAAGCAGAGGACATTGATTCTGAGTTGCTGACTTTTCCCAGCCAGCTTGAAAACATCGGGATGGCAGCAAGGTGGCTATCTTTATTTTACTGACAGTCTATTCTGTATTTGGTTCTATTTAACTGAACATGTTTTGCTTACTAACAGTTAATTCAAATATTGTATCTGTATCCAAAACTGAATTTGATTGGTTTAATGTACAAATTTTTGCATTCCTCGGAACACGTCATGTCAGTGTGTGAATGTTGCTCCATACCGCAGAATTTGTAAAGAGGAGGTAATCGCAGACTTTGAGAGAGAGGTGAAGAAGATCAAGGAAGTGAAATTGTACAGCAGCACACAGCCTGGCTTCTTGCAACAGATGGAGACATTCCTCATGGTAAAGTCCCCCCCCCCTCCACAAACCGAGCTTGTGAAAACTTTGTGCACTTTGCATCCCTCTTCTTTTTTTTACCCTTTTCTTTATGTTTTAAATCGTCAGAGGGCTGATGCCAAGCTGGCCGACGTGGAATCCTCTCTCCAGGAGCTGAATGGCCTGAGCAATGCTGTTGCTGAGTACTTCTGTGAAGACCCGGCGACCTTCAAAATGGAGGAGTGCTGCTCTATCTTTCATTCTTTTTGCAAGCGGTTTGATACAGCTGTAAAGGTAAGACTAGAAAGAATTTGCAATATATTTACATGTGCATCATGGGGGGAAAAATGATGTTCAGTGTTTTGAATTTCAACAAGCTTTGTCCCCCTGGGGTTATAAGTCTGCCCTGTGTACTTGAATACGTCTTCCCTTTACCTGGCTGCAGGAGAACCAAGAGCGAGAGGCTGCAGAGCAGAGGCGCAAGCGGAAGGAGAGCATCCGTATTACAGGAAAACGACGCTCCACAATGTCTGGCCCGGTACCTGAGCCTGGTCGGGACTCGGCCAGCTTGGAGTCGGCCTTACACAGCTTTCTGACCAACGTTCCAGAGGGATTAGTCAGATGTAGGAGGAACCTGCTGCCCCCAGTCGAAGGATCCCCCAACGGCCGTAGTCCTCGCAGTCCTGGTCAGTCAGCAGAAAAAACTGAGACTACGTCCTCTACTAAACAGAGGAGGCCTGAGAAGAAACAACCCAAACTGCAGAAAGAGCAAGTAGCAGCACCGGAAAACAAGGAGGAAGCTGAGAAGATGCGTGCGATAACTCGGAAGGTGCTACGCTACCAAAACAGCAAAAGTAGCCTTGATGGGGACAGAGTCTCAGGCACTCCGCGGCGCTCGGGGAGACCGCAAGACTCTCCGGCTACTCCAAGTACCCCGCGGCCTAGGACCAGAGACTTCTTCTTTGCCAACAATGGGGACGTGGGCTCCCCGTGGACTATCCTGAGCCCTTTTACTTGTTCTCAAAGAAACATCCCTAAGCGAAACAGACAAGCACACCAACAGAGACTGTCCTCGACTTCTGGTGGAGATGACCTGGATGATGGAGTGTGGGAGAGTGATGAAGGCAATTGTCTTCCCAATCGGGACAGTCTAACATCTCCATCCGTGGGTACTGCGTCTCTTCCCGAGTGCCCCCACCAGAGGGCTGTGTCGCAGGCTCCCATCCTCAGGTCTATCTCCATGGATGAAACAAGGCGATCTCCAGCATCTGGTTTCCGTCTGGGGGACATGTTCCAGAGAAGCATGTCTCAAAGGTCATACTCGTCCGGCTCAAGGACAGAAAATACAAGAGAAGAAGTTGCAGGAGTCTTTCCATTGAATCGCTCTAAGGCGAGGAATCGTGTGGAAGGGCAAGTGAGCAGCTCTGGGCTTATATCCTTCTTCAGACGCATTGGAGGCAGAAGTAAGCCTGGTGATGTGGAAGAACAAAACTTCAAAGGATCTAACACTTGATTAAAATTTTATTCAGAGACAGAAACCAAGCTTTGTCATGTTTTTGTGCTTTAGATTGTTAAAATTTGTTTGTCCCTCCCCCCCCTACCCTGTCATGGTTTTACCCTTCAGTGGAACCAAGGCAACTGAGGACTTGCTTTGAACTGTGAGGACTTTGATTTTTGGAAGTCAGACCACGTTCAAAAATCGTAACATCTTTTCTTTCTTTTTTTGTCTTTTTGTGCGCAATAAAGGGTGACGTTCTACCTTTTTACTTTAGTTGTATATGGAATATGCACTTACCATACCATTACATTTAAGTGTTATGTACAGCGTTTCTGGTTGAAATGTCTCCCCATCCACCCATGTCATTGAAATCCTTGCAAGTCTTAGTGGTGCTGATGTCTCCTTAGTGACGCCTGCTCAGTTTCCAGTACTTACCTTTCACTTCATCTATTATTTCTTCTCTCGGTCAGTCTGGCTGGAAGGCGGCAGTTCAAGTAGCAGAGAAGTTGGGCTCTTAACTTTTTGGGCTCAGAAAGACAAATTCATCCAGATTTGTAGACCATAGGTACAGTATATTCATTTAAATTTCAAACTTGTTGCAAATTCTCTGACAAGAAAATTACATTTGAATGGGACACATTGTTGTTGATGAACCCACACTGGGTATTTCCAGCCCCCTCACCCCTTGGCTTTCAAATGATCTGTCCACCACCACTGTGCCACCCTGGTGTCTCTGCTCAGCAGTAAGTGAGATTTTGGACAGAAAGAGACATTCAGTTGAGTCACTTGGGCAACAGGGTTTTATTTACACCCATTTCATTTGAGCCCTCGGTGTAATAATACTCTCTGGAACAATCTGGTCAATACAGGCTCCTTTCTGACTGTTCTCTTGTCCTCCCCACATCCATCCCTCCCACTGGCGCTAGCTCAATGGGGACATTTGCAGTCGCCTGGCATTTCAAATCAGGGGGCATGATGAATAGAATGAATGGGGGGAATTTGGGAAATATATGGGCAGTTTTTTTGTTTTTTTTAAAGAAAGTGGGCTACTATGTGACAATGAAAATGAAGTCTTTAGCTATAAATATGCAAATTCTCCTTTGTGGTTGGTCAAAGCAGAGGCCTTGCACACAACAGTCTGGTACTTAAAGCGCTACATCAGCGGTCACTGAGCTGTTTGATGTCAAATGAGAGCTGTTGAGGACCATCTCATGTGAGTCGTCTCCTGAGGACATGAGGTGACCTGCTGTCCTCACCAAGTTGCACTCTCACCAGGGCTATCCCTCATCAACTGGGTGCTCAGAGTGCGTGTGTTTGTGTGTTCGTGTGTGTGTGTGTGTGTGTGTGTGTGTGTGTGTGTGTGTGTCCCAGTGAAAGATGAGAAACAAGCATGAATAGAGAAGAGAAAGGAGGTGGGGTGGGGGAAAACTTGGACCAAGTGAGAGTGAGTGAGAGAGAGAGAGAGGGAGACTTGCAAGTTGTATTGTGAGGGAGCATTTAAGCAGAGAAGAGCATGTGAGAGGACAGAGGACGCCAGTATCTTAAAGAGACAGAGAAAACACAAAAAGGGACTGACTGTACAGGACTAACAGATGAAAAGGAACACAGCAAAGCCTGTATAGTGACAATCCTGGATGTTCTTTAATGTGGGAAGAGGCGGCTGGACCAAAAAGGTAGATTAATCAATTAATTAATCAATTGTTTCAAGAATGCATGATAACAGATCAGCTATGAATTGCTCTAAGTGATATATTTACATGTTTTAATCTATGCTTTTCTATGTACTTTTAAATTGAAAGCCCGAGGCATTAAGCACTAAAGCAAACTGTCTATGTGGGGAAAAAGTGTTGTTCAGACAGCGTCCTGCTGACATTACATTCTGTGCTCTTTAGTAACGTGACAGAGGATCACACTGTGTCGTTGCTTGTGCTGCAAACTTAATCCACCATAGCAGCTATGGGTATTAGACTGTTTACAAGTGTGTTGTAATCAGATTTGAGGTTGGAACGGAAGACCATGAAGAATCCACTCGTGATGCACTGTGATGTGTTTCCAGAAGTGCATGTGAATTCATTATCACTCATCTGTGATGAATTTCTGTATGGGAAACGTGTGACTGAAGACACTTTTTATGCCTCATATCCAGCCATGGAAAAAAGAAGACTGCTCAATAGTTATGAATGATTTGTTTATTTTTTTTGATTTGAATGTGTTTTTTTGTTGTTGTTGTTGTTGTTTTTTTATTTCACTGCACTTTTGAATTGAACTTAAGTTGGTACTGGTTAAGCACAGAGAGATGACACCTATAATGAATAATTAAATTTAAATGAATTGTAAATTACAATGAGTGGTATGTGTTTTAAGGAAAAGGTAAAAAAAAAAAAAATGTATTTCCACAAGTGGTCTTATAAACTTAAAATCGAGGATATTCAGAGTGCCCGTGGCTGAACACAGGTACAAGTAGACTACTGCAGAGAAAAGGCTGTTACGTCCTTATATTCTGAAGAGAGTTGATATTCTAACATTGCAGAATAAATGTACCATTTCTCAGCACGTATCAAATTTATTGTTGAAGTTTTCAAAGAATTGACCCCGACGTGATTTGAACACGCAACCTTCTGATCTGGAGTCAGACGCGCTACCGTTGCGCCACGAGGTCCTGTGACGACATAGGTGTGGACAGCCGATCATGAACCTATGGTAGTGGCTATTGCTGTCCCCGTGCGTCGATTTAAATATCTACGAAATGTTTGTCTTGTCGATCGTAAGCTTTCACGCACAACAACCCTTCCCTTGTGTTTCTCGTAGCTGTTACCTGATTTGGCTTTTATTTTTAATTGACAGTGCGTGTCTCTTAATTTTCACATTAAAGAAGAGCAAAACATGAGATCACAGCCCCGCTTTGTCCTTTCACCAGCACGGTATGAAAGTTTACGCGTCCCTCCGTTTCCATCCAGTAATACATGAAGGTGTTGCAGGTGGTTTTGTCTTCAGTCAGTCACTAGATGGCGCAATTGAACAGAGTTTAGTTGGTTTCTGATTCAGTCTTAACTTCTTGCTTTTACGCCCAGCAAAGAGCCATGAAGGCCCTCAACAAAACTGGCCCTTTACTAGATGTAAGTACTAAAGTAAATAATAAAGTATTTGCACTAAAGTAATGCAAATTAAAGAAGAATGTATGTGACATAGTTGTTAAAGTTCATGGTCCCTCTACAGGATGCAAGGACTGGCTGCAATTAATCTGTGCTAATATGAAAACAAAACAAACTGTCGTTTCCAAAAGCCTCGTGCCTGTGTTATAAATACATGTGCTAAATTTGCTTCTAGTTCAGCTGATGTAGGTTGGGCAAGTCTGTCTGTTAATTCCAGCTGTTCTCTTCTTAAGGAAAGAAGAGGAGCATCTGGAGAATCTAGAGCACCTGCTAACCTTCATTAGTGACCAACCTATTCATAGGAAAATGGATGGGTAAGTGCACACAACAGAACACACACAAAAATTTGTGGTTTTTGTTTGCAATGTCTGTTGTTGCATCATGTGACATCACAAGTTGAAAACAAGCGTCTTCTATGGCTGTTGCAGTATTCTTTACTTCTCTCACAATTCACAGGTCTGTTGTCAGTAAGGTAACATAAAACACAGTCACCTTAAAGTAGGGTTGCTCAGTGTTGACGTTATTGTCCCTCCTGCTGCACCAGCAGTTTGTGGCATGTTGATTGGTGCAATAGGTGAACATGCAGTACGATAGGAAGCAGTCAGTGTCCATCCAGTTGTTTTTATTTCACTGTTTCTATCACAGCAAAGCCAGATGTCCTTTCTCTAATTCAGAAATATTCAGCAGATATTCTTGGTATCTGGACAGTGAGGTGGAAGCATGGGCCTCAGTCTTGATTTCTAACATGTGTGCCTGTCAGTGTGCATTTTGTTTTGTTGCTGGACAACACAAGAAAGACTGAGATTGTACATGTCACAATTCCTCCTCTCGCTGTCAGGAAACAGAATAAGAACACATACAGCCTCCCCCACACACCTCGCTGCTGCAGCAACCAAAGCTCCAGTGCTGCTTGATTCTCAGACTAACTAATACCCAACTGACCACATTCACTTGGGTTTAGCCCAATTTTAAAATCCATCTAAGACACAATCTACCAGTGAGATGAAAGCCTGCGCTCATAAGTAACACAGCTAATGAAAGATTTTTGAGATGATTTTGGGTCAGGAATCGCAGCGTCACCATAGCTGAGCAGTGGCATGACTTTAAAAGTTTTTACCGTACTCTTAAAGAACAGAAATTAACTTAAGTTCATGTGTCTGAACATGAAGACTGCAACCTTTAAAGGACCATACCGGTTATATATACTTCACATTTCTGGTGGCCATTTTCCCCAAAAATACTAGGTATTTTTATACTAATTCCATACCGTGCAGATCCCCACTGTTTCCCATTCATTTCAATTTGATAGTTAACCTATACAGGCTTCCTTACGCAACTAAACCATCATTGTCAATATATACTCTATATGATTGTTTTTTTCTTTATGTTTAAGAGGGTAGAGCTTTTTTATGCAGGAAGCCACTGTTTCTCTTCTAGTTTTAAATTCCTGGCCACACAGATTATGACATGTAGCTAACTCTCAAATCCTGGTCCTGAATGTTTTGTTCAAGTAGTTCAAATTTCAAATGATATTTATACCATTCTGGCATAAACTGACAGTCATGTCTGCCTGGAAGCTGGGAGGTCAATCTGATAGCTTGGGGCTTTGGGAAGTGATCAACAGGAACACCAGTGCAGTATAGAGTTATTGATTAAACCACTGTCTGTTTACATCACATTCTCTGCTCCAGCCATCACATTATAATAGTATCCACATAATGTGCATTCAAATGCAGACCATGTCCACTCCACATGGGCTGATTTGTCTGTGCACCAATAGTGAAATGTGAGGTTTTTTTTCCACCTCCTGGATATCTAATGACATGTGTAAATACAGAATTTCTTTAATATACTGTAAGATGATGTTTGGTGATTAAGCTTTGTGCAGTTTTTCTCATGCAGTTTCTTGAAAACGCAGGTAATGAATAGGCCTCTTCTCTCGTCCATCAAGAAATAGTTTGCCTGTGTCAAAAGCTTGTCTATAACCTGGAGGGTTTTCTAAACCTGCAGAGATTTTATGATTTGCAGTTCAGGGATAAGAAGCTAACTGGACTGTTTCAGAGAGACAGAGAGAGAGAGAGAGAGAGAGAGACAGAGACAGAGACAGAGAGAGAGAGAGATAGAGAGAGAGAGAGAGAGAGAGAGAGAGAGAGCAGCCATCTGTGTGTTCTGCTGCACTGGATGCAGTCTCCATGGCAACATGGTGCTCCCGCAGCAAAATCCTGGGAAGATGGTTTGGTCCCCACCCCCATGCGCATGCACACAAGTGCTCCACAGACACTTGAGAGGAGGACAGCGCTCATGCCTCTGCCGTCCACACACACACACACACACACACACACACACTGATCCTACAAACTCCACTAGCACAATTTTCCTGTCAGTATATATTTCACTACATGTTACATTCGCTCTTTACCACTATATTTTATTATTATCACAATTTCAGTTTTCCTTGGGGAGAACTTGAACCATTTCTCAATCCATTCTCTGTCTCTCACTTCTCACTTCCTCTCTGTCTGTCTTTTATATACCACTCCATCAACAATTGCATCACCCTCTTTAAAGCCGAGCTCCACATTTGTCATTCTTTCCAGCCACCAATTCCCAGCAGGCTTTGGTCATTCCTCCTGTCAGCTGCCCTGCACCTACACTCTGTTTGTGAGGAGGATGGAAAGAGTGATAGACCTGGTTGGCTTTTCTGTTCATCACTTCTTTCATGTGAAGCATCACCAATTTTCTGTTTCAGCAGTTTGAGCTTTTCTCATTCTCCTTACAAACGCAGCGAAGGAGGGAGAGATGAGATAGGTGAGGGAGAGTGAGGGCAGGAATTGAAAAATTCTCTTGTCTCTTTGTTGCCATATCCCCTTCACTCTGCTCATCTCCCACGCTATTGGACAATCCAGCCCCCTCCCATTTTCACACCAGCCAGTCAGCTTGTACAATCTCTGTATCTCTTGCCTCCTAAGAGTCGCTCTCTCTCTCGCTCTCTCTCTCTCTGTGTCCCTCAGTCACTTTCCCTCCCGCTAGCACACACATACATGCGTTAAAGCCAGATCCTGATCACACACATACACACACACACACACACATACACACACGCCCTGTTCTTGCCTGCCTCCCTTGACTCCCTGCATGAGGTGCTTTTTGCTGTGGCGATGTCGGGTTTTGTGGACGGATATCGCTTCCACTGGAGGAGAACGTGCTGAAACTTCCTCGCACCTCCTCTTTCATCTGTCACGAACCTGCTGTAAGTGAATCTTTCTCTACGACGCCTGCTCTCATCCTCGCTCTTTCATCCCACCCCACACCCCACACCCCCCTTTTACTATGTGCCGGCGCTCATTCCTTCATCCTCCACTATTTCCATACTACACCTTCCTCCCCTTGGTTGGATGGTGCGCCCCTTTCCCTTCTCTCACGTCTCCCTCACCTCCCTCCAGCTGGCGGATGCTGACACCCTATGTTGGCTGTATGCAGAATAATGCTGCAGGCCATTTGCTGGCCTGTGATGGGTTTGTGCTGTGCAGCATAACCTGATAAATATTTCCCGTGTGTATGTGAGACCCCTTTTTGTGAAGCTGGCCTGACTCTGATTATAGATGAATGGAGCTATCTGTGCTGGATAGGTGGTTTGGTGATATTCTGGTGTGAACACAAACTGGGAGACACTAGGAATATGAATGTGTGGCTTGACAATGAATATTGTTTGCATGGATGATGTAATAACTCAGATAAGACCTTTTTTTATTGAAGAAATTTAAACATGCAACAAAAACCATTGTTTTGTTTTTTTTGAATATCATTCAGCATGCATCAATTTGATATTGTTCACTGTAATTTTTATTATAAATGGTGCTATGTCTCACCACTACAGTCAGGTGACAACCCTATGTCTCCATGTTTGGTCTGTTTTTTACAATTTCAGATTACGTGCATTACACGGATTTAACAAACTCTACAAAACTCTTAAAAGCTTAAAACAAGATTGTTTGCCTCCGCTAAGTGTCTGAAATGGATTTCAGTTCCTCACATTGGGCTCAATCTAAACTCTACCAAGATACAGTTGATGATGCTGGGAGCAGAACATTACTTTGACCTTAAGCATGATTCTTTGAACGGAACTCCAACATGACACAGTTGAGGCTCAGTGGAGGGCTACGACAGAGGTTTGCACTCTCGTACATGTAAGAGCAGAAAAGCCGGGATGTTGTACGAGGACATTTTCTAAAAGGTTGAAATAGTGATCCTGGGGCACCTCTGGTCGCTGTGGGGGAAGTGGAGACTGGAATGTCCAGCTGGCATGGGAGGAATGTCACCAGAGCTGCATGGGAGGGGGCGAGAGTCAGACGAGGAGGGATGTAAACTTAACGGTGAAAAAACACTGAATGATTAACTGAGCGGTGGCCACTACTGTAACTGCTGCATTTTCTGCCTCATTGGCGTCATAACTGTCATATGCACCCCTCTGACTTGCTAATGTGGAGGTTTTTTATGCTGATGCTGAATCAGTGCAGCGATCTGTACAAGGAAAGACGTGGAGCCATTTCTGTATTCTATTAATACACTAGAGTAGTTAAAAGCACCACGACCAGTGACGTGACAGCAGCTGATATCCCTGTAAGTTGTGACTGTTGTGCCTGTACGTGTGTGTGTGTGTGTGTGTGTGTGTGTGTGTGTTTATGTGTGCGTTTTAAAGGTGTGATGCTCTAAGGTGATTGTGTTGCCATGGGTAACAGCAACAGACTTTCTTCCACTCCGCAAGGTCAAGAAAATGTTTGTGCAAGTCTAACTTTATGTAAATGCTTTTGATGCAGCTTTTATATGCACACATC
>NW_019524497.1:20318-24173 GCF_002814215.2 Seriola lalandi dorsalis | reverse complement strand
GGTGGTGGAGAGGAGAGGGTCCTTTGGCACAGAAGCAAACAAGTACAGCTCAAACTCATTAATTCAAAGTTTTAAGAAGAAGAGAACATTTTTGATTAAACTCTCAAAGCTAGAGGGCTTCCCCTGAGAGATGTGACAGCTTTAGCTGGGACTTCTGTAAGAATCTGGTCAGGCTAATTGTTATTACCCTCTGATGTAAAAGCTGTGATGGCTAATTCAGCTTAAATGACCTTTTTTATTTTAGTTCAGTTTTTATTGATTTTTTTTTTTTTTAAACATCCAGCTCCAGCTTCTCCAACAGGCATGCTGGAGCTCAGCTATCACTTTTTCTGATGGATAACAGTCATGTGGAAGTGATATTAACGATTACTGGGTTATATGCTCTAGTGTCAGTTTCTATGTGCGTTATATTTTACACCAGAGGTTTTCGAATAATATGCAGCTTATGTTTTATGTTTTTCATGTTCACTTTGATGTGTATTCTAAGCCCAAACTATTTTTTTTCTTTTTTGGACAAAAAATATGATGTTTTAGTCGATAATTGGCTGGATAACAGATTCCACGGGCACGGTTAGTATCTGTCCCTTGTTTGGATTGAAAATAAGTGACTGTACATGCTCAGATGTGCGCACACGTACAGCATTAATGTGTGGAATAAGAGTGAGCGCATATTTGTGCTGTGGTTAAAGGACATATAAGTTTTCAAAAGCATATTCAACCGTATTTACTTTGCATTGTTGGGGGGGTGGGAGCCATGTGGTGAAAGCTTAGTGACTGAGCTGAGAGATGCAGTCATGTCATGTTGGATATATTTAGACAGATCCCTCAGGGGGTCTCAGTAATAGCACTGACCATATTATGCCATTTCCTGAGCATTATATTTATAACAGGATATGAAACTGCTGTAAAACACTGCAGTTTTAGTCAGTTTGGTCCATTTTACTGTCATATGAAAGAGGTTTCACATCTAACTAAACATCTCAATACAGTGCACCAGGAAAGGGGCAGATTTCTTATAGCCAACAATACAAGATCATTTCACATGGGCTCAGTTTATTCTTCAATATATGTTGTGTTTTGCACTTTTATTTTAACTTGTCTTTTTCCACTGTGCTTGTCACGTAATCCTTGATTCCAGAAGATGACTGCTTGCTTTCAATGTAGGCTTGCAATTCTAACCTTTATATTAATACAGAGAGTTGTGTAGTGATGCTTCAGTTCATTATAAGTTCTGATCAGAGGGTCAAACGAAGAAGATATTCAGCAAATCAATCTGCATTGTATGGCACTGGCATTTTTTTTTTTTTAAATCTCTTTAACAGTGGAGAGGTGAGTCTGTTGTTCTATATGAATACAACTGAAGGATAGACTAGTTACACTCGTTGATGTGTTAAAACAATGAAGTACTCATGTTCCTGTGGTCACTGTCTTGATAATAATCCTTGAACCAGTCATGAGTTGGTTCATTACTTCTTGAAGGACTGACACTCTGTCAGCTATAGGCCCTGTACAGTATGGAAACCAAACGTTTAGACGTTTGAATTTGCACTGAATGTTTCTGTATTGAAAAATAATAATAACTGTAAATTCTCCTTGCTGTATACCATCTTCTCCTATAGGGTAAATATAGGAACCAGAGAAAAAAAAGCTTTGGTGAGTCTGTGGTGGTAAAAACAAATAGTGAGTAGTATTGGTTAAGTTGGCAAAATTTGGGTCAGTGTTATGAAAGCAGCGTATTTAGAAATACATGGTCAGATGAGCTTAGATGAACAGAAAACTTGCGATGTAGCCATTCACTGTGGATTAATGATTGCGCTATTTCGAGGTCTAATTAAAACCATAAATCCACTTGTAATCAGCTTCAATCAAACTTGTGTAATTAAAAATCAAAAACACACCCTGTCACCGTGTTGCAGATGCAGCCCTCTAACTGAATTCTGTCAGTATCTGTGTTTGGAAGAAATCCTGATGTGCTTGTTGTTTTTTTTTTTGTTCCGTCGACATGCTTTTGTTATAATGATGTGCCACTAGAGCTGCGTGCACCTGTGTGTCTGTGTGCGCTGAAGTGCGAGCCGTGTGTTAATATGTTGATGCAGGCGGTTCCTGTGACACATTCCTGCCCAGCTTGGCTCAGATCAGGCGAGCTGATAATTTTAGCCGCGCTTACATCAGTCGGGCCCCGCTGTGTGCGGGACAGTGAGGAGGAGGTAGCGCTCCTCGACATTTGTCATCCACTACGACGTCCTTGCCATAGGACTGCACATGATTAATGTGTGTGTTGTAATGTGTTAGTCAGCAGATAGGCTTCCCTGCTTTTCTGCCCTGCCAAACGTAGCAGCAGTCTCACAGACTATAAGGCAAACAGCGTTGGATTTGGCATCAGCAAAGTGTGATCAGTATAGTGTAGGATTTCTACGGATAAAAAGAAGCACTTGCACATTCCAATGCAAAAAAAAAAAAAGCAAACACAAAAAAACCTTTGTGAAGCCTTTTATTATTCAGTTTGTGTTGAGATGGTTTCACAGAGGCGTTGTTTCAACTAGGGTCATTTTACTGGGAGGAGTTTCTGTTATTTTGTCCAGCAGAACTACTTTTCCTCCTTCATGTGGAGAGGTTTAACAGACGTGCAAATCATAAATCCGCCGACCTATCTGCATGACGGACAATTGATGGAAATTCTAATCCTCTTTAAGTAAATGAATTTCCGCCATGTGAGGACCCACAGGGTTTTTTTTTTCATTATGCCTTTTTAAAATGAGCAGTTAAGAAAAACAACAACAAGAAAACAAAACAGCTTTCACACTGAGGCGCAGCTATTCTGCTGCTTACAACCACAAAGTGAGAACCAAAACTCCAAGTCACGTTACATAAAAACTATATTTCATCTCTGACATCCATCACTGTGTTTGATTTTGTTGTGTGTGTGTGTGTGTGTGTGTTTCTGTGATGTGAAAGATATGGGAGCAAAATGCCCATGGCTTTTTTTTTTCTTCGTCTTCTTCCGTTATGATTGCTGCACTTGTTTTCTGGATATTTGGCTCTTACATAAACCACATTGTGACCTCGCTCAGATCATGACAAACATATAAACTCCCCACATACCCAGAACAGATAAACACTCAAACGCACACAAAGACATGGAAGCTCTGTTCAACTTCAACCTATACCTGAGACATCACTGCGGTCTGGTTCTGTTATGCCATGTGACTCGGAACTGGCTGTTTATGTTAATATATGTTTAGCTCGGGGCGTCTATTCCCACAGTTATTTAAAGAAACAAATTATGTCAGGATCAGCTCCCCTACCCTGTGGCACATGCTCTGCCTTCACTGAAACAAGTCTCTGTGCTGGGAGAGGGAGAGGGTCGGGTGGAATAAGAAAGTGGATGAAGAATCTGTGCATGATATAATATTCCCTTTGATTGTATTACCCTTCAAAATATTATTTAATATAGAAGATTATGATATTCATAATATCATAATCTTCCCATTTCTTCTGCTTATACCTATGTTTTGCAGGCTTTTAACCGGCCATACAAACTCTCTGTGTAAAACACATGCGGGAATAATGAATGTCAATGTCAAAGTGAGTGTGTTTGATATTCATAATTCCTTTCAAACAAGAAAGAAAGAAAACAGCTTGCCCATTTTTCCCCCCCAAACTTGGTCTGTTATCAAGATGACATTATGATATTATGTGACTGTGCTCTGCATCGCGCACTCTGAGAGATGGAGCCTGTATCTCTGTATCTGAGCCGCCCCGTGTATCCTATTTCTCGAGGCTCGGTGGAGTTGAGCTGCTCTTCTGATGTTCGCCTTGACGTTATTCATGTCAAGAATCTCTTGATGAAGTTCT
>NW_019524497.1:16373-20292 GCF_002814215.2 Seriola lalandi dorsalis | reverse complement strand
GGGGGGGTATAATGCTTTTAAAACTGCAGCGTTCCCAGAAATACATTTTACTTGTGGTTTATTTCAGATGTGTAAAGGATTAAAATGGATCAACGACTTTTACAAATTTTTATTATTATCAATTCTTATATTATTTTCTATGAGACACATTCTTTATACACTTTTACACTACATCTATTTTAAGGCAGGTGCAGGTGTGAGACTCTAACAATAACTTGTATGTTTACAGTTGAATGCTTTCAAGGGAACTTTTTTGAATGATACTGACACTTGAGTGAGTGCTTTTCTTTTTTTTTCATTCTGTTTCATATGGATGTAAGGCAAAAGGATGTTTGTGTGAAGTGGAGCTCTTGGCACACAATTTACGCTCACACACCTGCTTTCCCTGAGGCCAGATGTGGTGTAACGACAGCTGGGTCACTGCCACTGCATTTTTTTGTTTCAACCCATCAATCAATCAGGGATTTGCACGTACAGTAGTGTTTACTGCGGGTTTACTCTGAGCAGCCAATAACAAGCCTCCTGGTTACAATGGTACGTGCATAGTCTCAAATGGCCTGCCGTGTCTGTGTGGCATATGGTGTGTTTACATATCTATGTATAGAATAGCAGAGACACACATGCTGATAATTCTCAAACCTTGTTAGTAGTTACACCTATTTGGTTTTTTTCATTCATAACTTTGAATATAATCACACCTTCTAAAAAATGCTGTAACCATGAGAATACGGTTTGCACTGTTGTGCAATGTTAATGCTGTATAAACAAACATGAAATCAGACTCCTATGTCTAATATGCATCGCATGAACCGGAGCTTTATGGAACCAGGTGCAAAATCATGCAAATGTTTAGCATGTGGATCCTTCTCGAGCCTTTCTGAGTCACTACTATGCTGGTCGTCCGAGGATCCCTGCTCTTTTCCACAGTGTGTGTGCAGCTCAGAGCACGTGCCTTCCAGTGGTGTGAAGGGGATGAGAAGTGATAGCTCTATATATAGAAGTATATGTATGGTGGAGGCTTAAGACTGAACCGTGCAGGAGAATGGAAGCTCGGTGAGCATACTAACTGAGGGTTACACAGGCTGGTCCGTACACATCTATTAGCTGTGGGTGTGTTGTTTTATTTGTATCGTTATAAGGACCAAATTATGGTTTAAACCCTCAGAGTGAGGTGTGTGTGTGTGGTGTGTGTGTGTGTGTGTTTTTGTATGTGATTGGTGTCATTTCAGCAGCAATGCAGGAAAGGGGGAGGTGGGCTATAGTGTGACTCAGACTGAAACAGCTGACAGTGTGTGTTTGTGTGTGTGTGTGTGTGTGTGTGTGTGTGTGTGTGTGTGTGTGTGTGTGTGTGTGTGTGTGTGTTTGTGGAGATAGAGTTATCGTGTCAGGCCTGGAGCTGTCAGACTCTACGCCATCGTGGTAGACCCAAGATCTCAGGATCATGCTCTGTTACACAAGCGCCTTCTCGTTATTCAGTGTGTGTACGTGTGTGTGTGTGTGTGTGTGTGTGTGTGTGTGTGTGTGTGTGTTTAAATGTAGTGTATATACACTATCTGTATGTCCTCTTTTCCTCTTCCTCGTCATCGCTTTTCCTTCTCGTCATGTTCTTGAGTCTGTTTCCCCTTCTTCTCTTTCTTTTCCTCCACATCTTTTCCAAGTTCACTTTTTCTGCCGACAGCGGTCACGAGGTTTCAGAGCGCAGCAGACGGAGGCAGGAGGGTACAACGCTGTGCAGGGAGTAGAGCTCCTAAAACACAAGGCATCAGGTGTGCAGCGCTGAGTGTGGGCACATTACTGGCTGCGAGCAGGCACAGCGGCACCCTTAAACCCTTGTTACTCACTTTCACATTATTTGTCGCTGTGTGCGACTTCCCACAGGGCACAGAATAAAAAGTGTTACACCGGAGGACCTGAAAAAACAACATGGCAGCTATGTGATTCTGTGAAACTATAATTCTTTACTCACTGCCTGAAGTAGGTGTAGTAGATTTTCTTGTTGGATGAGCATCGCTATCATCACCATCATTACTGTTATTGATCTGCCTCTTGACCCCAGGGCAGAACGGTTTCTTTATGTTGTTGAAGACACAGAGTCAACAGCTGCAGTGAGTTTGTTTCTACCATTTGACTCACACTAAAGTTCCTCCTCCCTGCTATGATAACCATATTATTATTCGTATTGAAAGGAATGGGGGAAATTTCTACAGTGATATAAACCTTGTAATATCTGAGAATATGTAATGAAACACTTTTGTTTTCTCATTATCTATCGTCTTTTCATGCATACTCCCATTACATTACGTGAATAGTTTCAGGAGACTCACTGTGGCTGCCACTGGTGGTTCATCTTCCTCCAGTTTTAATAACTGCAGGAGTTGTATATTCTGATAAAACTGTCGTTTCAGCAGAAAGCGCAACGCTAAAGCAATAATACTGTCAAGCGCTCACTGCAGGGACGACAGCAGTCTCCCTCAAAAGGCTGCCCACACCGGAGTGCAGCATTTTGTATATTGGTTTTGTCAGATAGCCCCCCCCCCCCCCACTTCTCTAATTACTTACTGCGGAGCATGAAAACAAGACATCCGATTAGGTTGTTCTATCCAGCGGCAGTATGTTTGTGGGAGTTGATTTCGTTTGGAAAGAACAAGCCTGCAGATCTTGTAACTGCTGTCAAGTCCAGCATGCATTTGATTCACTTGTTTAACAGGTGTAAGATCACTGGCTCCTACTGAAATCAGTGGAAGTTGTTAAGAAGCTGCAGCAATACAAAAAACACAATAATCTGTACGGGAGATTCAATAAATTCGCTGCAGACAGCTACTGATCTGTCATATCTCTTATCCTTTACTTCCTGTTAAACCCACCATAGTAGATGTGGCCTGTGAGTATTAGGCTGATGGGATTTCGGAAAGGTGTGTGTGGGCGTGGAGGTCGCAGAGCCGGAAGCGAGGGAGGAGAGACCACTGGACTCAATCCGCGCAGATTTACTGTAGATTGATGTTTTTGTCAGAAAATCGTCACCTCTTGCTCCAGATTAAACTCTTGAGCACTTCATAAGGACAGCATGTTTAAGAGATTGGGAGCAAAATTATCCCGTGGCGAGATATTTTACTTCAAATTCAAAATGATAATCCCCTTTTCAGTATTAAGGGTTTTTCTTCATCCCTGCATATGTGTAATTTGATACTATAATACTTGACGGAGAAGCATATGTTCCAAATTCTCATTTGAAGTTTGTTTTTTTTCTTTTATAGGTGACGTATCATGAATTATATAACTGTGTTTTGTTTGGCTGCCCTGCGTGTGTGCGTGTGTGTGCGTGTGCATGTGCATGTGCGTACTTGGCTGGCTAAGAAATGACATATTTCTGCATAACAGTAACTGGAGGCCAGATGATCCAACTGTTTGGATGAGCGTCACCCGTCAGCTGCTGTTTAGAGAAGTAAACCTGCTTCTGGGCCTGATCATCGAAGCTTTTCAGAGCGCACAACATTTCACAAATCACATAATGAGGCACCAGATTGAGACATGACGTGCAATATGCTCCCGGTTTCAAGTTATTGTCTTTCCAGCTCTGACAGTTGGACTTTCCTTCTTCTTTTCTGTTTCAATCTCTACCTCTCTCTCCCCTCTGGCCAGCACGAATTGTTGGCCCATGATGCAACCCCACTCCACAGTTTAAGTTTCCCAGCCAATCAGAGCGCGGCAGTAGGAGGGTATCCAGTCTGCTCATGCTTGCAAACAGCACTGACAGTAGGAGGGACTTTCAATTTACACTCCCACCCTCTGTTGTCGTCCCTGTTCAGTCCTTTTTCAGTGTGCCTGTGTGTGTGTGTGTGTTTGTGTGTGTGTGTGTGTGTGTGTGTGTGTGTGTGTTTGTGTGTGCTGTATTGGAAAAGGAGAAAAAACGAGAGAAGGA
>NW_019524497.1:0-16278 GCF_002814215.2 Seriola lalandi dorsalis | reverse complement strand
GGTGGGGGGGTGGGCCTGCGAGCTTGAGTCAGGGCGTGTGCTGATTCTCCAGTGTTACTCTGACTTTACACATTTCTGCCATGGAGCGTTCTACACTGATCTACTCCTCTCTACTGACAGTAGGTAGTCTCTCCGTCATGTCTGTGTGCGTTTGTCCTCATGTTCATGCAGCACACCTGCGCATGTATGACTTTGACAGTATCAGCTCGGCTGTCACCATAGTGACGTGTGTGAGTTTGTCCAGGCTGTCGGCACATATCCATCAGGGCTGTACAGGTGCATGACGGTGAGCGGGGAGCAGATGGGCTGATACTTTTACTGTGTTCTTTTCCTTTTCCCGATGAAACTGTCTGTCTCTCCGTCCCTTCTCCCTGCCCTCCTGCTGAACTGGGAAGAACGACGATTAATTTCCTGTCTCTCCTACTCCACTTCTTCCCCCTCCACTTCATTTCCACGTGTGTGTTATAAGAGATACACATGAGCTGGGAGGATCCAGTTGTACAGTGAAGCAAGAGCAGGAGTTTTAGAGCTGAATGAGACAAAGAAAGTGAGGGGAAGAATACTATTACTTTGTGTCCTGTTAAGCCTGCAGTGAATAGACGCTTTGTGTTTGAACTCCACGGGTGTTAGCTTTTTGTCACACGCGAACCTGCTGCAATCATGCACTTAAAACACACACACACACACACACACACACACACACACACACACACACACACACACACACACACACACACATACACTGTTAGTCGCACTTGCAAGCACTGTAATCCTGAGAGTTCGGGGAATTACTCAAGCTAAGGTCACCAGCAACATTACTGCTGTTATTGTTGTGTGTATAATTGCCAGGAGAATTATAACACCTTTCATTTTGATGGTATTAGTTGACAGCTCCCTGCAGGATGTGTCTGCTCATACATCACTTTTTGAAGCTTCCTGCAGTCCTGCCTGGGTTTGGCTTCATCCCACCCTGCTGCTTTTAACTGCAGAGGCTAAATTTCGCATCTGCACGTCTTCACTCACTCTTCTGATTTAGCCAAGCCTGTCAGTTAACTGGTCATGGTTACTTTAAAGCTTCAAAAACTAAGCATTGTGGCCCACTTAGGAATTAAAGCAGCCATGAATGAAGTTGGAACCACGGTCGGCTGAATACATATGCATAATTCATGTGCATGCATGACTCTCACGTGTGTCTGTTGTTGCATCATGTATGCATGTTATGTTTCAATCAGCCGGACTGTTAAGAACATACAAGTGCTTTGTAAAACTCTTAAAGCTTTCATGTGTCAGTCAAACTGTAAGTTCAAATTTCCATTTTCTGTGACTGACACTGACCAGATGGTTTAAGCTTTTGTGCTTTTCTTTTCATCCCAGTGTTTTGAGAAATACTTCTTATTTTGAGGATTTATTCTTATGCAGAATCTTATTATTACTGTGGCCACCCAAAAAGAATGTATTTTCAAACACAGTCAGCAGTAAATAAACGGACGCCAGCCACATCACTCTCCAGCAGTCCTGAGACCCCTGGTCCTATTTTAGTTTCGCTGTCATTGATTCCCTCGCCTACCCATTAATACATGTGTCTAAATTTAGACAGACGTCATCACAGAATGATGATATTAGTATCAGTGTGTTCTAGCACAGACAGAGAATGGCAGGGAAGTGTGAGAACTTTACTGAAGTACACAGAACATCCTGTGGTTGATCGCTCTTTAATTCTACATTATGTGGAGAGACATTCGAACTTCTTTTCATCAGAGACAACCAGATACTCTTGAAATGGCGCTTTTACGTGCAGGATTTATTCAGAACAATGCATATTTAGATGTAGACAACACATTAGCTATTTAGCCTCTGATCATTTCCATCAGACACCCTGCTTGTCCCTAACCAGCGTGTGATTGTGACCTTTAACCTCCCAGTCAAGAGACTGTGTGTCACTGGACCCTCTTTGCAAAGACTGGAAAGATTCTGCCTGGTTCTTACCCACCCTGATCATGTGTGTGTGTACGTACTGTATGTGTGTGTGTGTGTGTGTGTGTGTGTGTGTGACAATTGGACATGAGCAGAGATGGGACATAGGGGATTGAGTGTCGTATTAGAACCAGCTGTGACAGATGCGCAGACAGGGGGAGAGTCTGGTGGGGGATGATGATTATCAGTGTGTTTGTATGTGTTTTTGTGCCTGAGTGTGTGTGTCCTTGCTATTGTTTATGTAAGTGTTTATGTTCATAACTACTGTATATCTTAAGGCCAGGTATGTTTGTTGGAAACACACGCTACTATCCACTCATCCCTACAGTTATATGAGCGTGTGACTACATGTCTGTGTCTGAAACATGAATAATACATGTGTTGACCTACTGAGAACGTTTGGCTGGACTACATTACTTGAGCTAGTTAGCAACACAGATAAAAATGGCATGCATAGTGTTCAGGAAAGGTGCCATTTGAAGCCTGAGGTCAGGTCAGGTCTGTGTATCTCAGAACTACACACTGTGATGGCCTTTTGTCACCTCTCACAAAAAAGCCAATGTTGCAAATGGCATGCTCACATTTTGTTATTCAGACTGGATATTTTTGCATTGCTAACACCTAATCTTTCCACTGTCTTATTTCACATTCACACACTAGATGCATGTTAGCAATGGGAATATGCTGCAGTAGCATCTTCAACATACTGCTGTAATTGTCACGCCATATGTGTTGGGGCTTGTGCTGATGAATGTGTAAGTGGTGTAAGTGTGTTGCTGGGCAGAATATCCATACCTTGCAGCTGCAATTCCATAATGGAGGAGATTATGTAAGGCATGGGGCTCTTCCGTTTTGCCACTATTAATAATAAATAAACTGTCAGTGACATGCATTGCAATTTATTAGGTGTGTTATTTAAAATGTACATGTGTATTTTCAATGCAGTTTGAATTAGAGCCAGCATGAAAATATTTGGTAACATTTAATATACAGTTCTTATTAAAGGTCCCATATTTACACTTTTCCATTTTATTTGAAGTTTTAATATCCATAAGAAGATGAAGACCATCTGAATGTAGTTTAACATCTCCTCTCTCAGGCTTCTCTCTGGAGCTCTAGCAACAACAGGTCAATGGGCCAATCAGAGGAGAGGCTCTGAGCCTCTTTTCTGATTGGCTGACTGTTTTCTGAGTGATCAAATAAAAATATAGCAGATTTCGGTCAGAGAAACCAAATCCTGCAAGTTTGGATGTTGCGTCAAGGGTGGAATGGGCTTGGGTCACGGCTGAGAGCGATGACTGCTTTGTTGTGACATCACAAAGTTACAGAAGTGCTGGCTGCAAGTTTTAAGGCTTAGTTTCTGAATACAGGCTGTTTGTGTTTCTCTTTGGACCTTGACACTTTCACAGTATTAATATAGAACCTAGACCTGCTTTCTAATCAAAAAACACATGGACATTTCACTTTATACAATATGGGACCTTTAAACAATTCCATACACTGATCTATTATCCAAATTTAAACAAAACAGTGCCAAACCAGAAAAATTATAATGCAGGATTATAACATACCATCACTCACAAACGGATGCACAGGTCCTTTAATACACACTGAAACTAAATAGAACTGCTAGATCAGTTATTTGTAAACAGGCTCATATGTCTAAAGACAACAAACTTTATATGTAATTATACAAAAAATTATATATATAATGTAAATCTATGTGTATGTACATAGATTAAGAAAAAAAACCCAATTATTTTACTCATGTTGAATTCTATATTTTATGGTAGCACATGTGGCTTGATCTTGAGAATCTCTGGTACTGAACTATTAACTAGACCTCACTAGTGACTAGCAAATATAGACAGACTGACAAACACAAATAGAGGGAAACACAGACACTACCCTGCACATTCTGCACATTCATTCAGTCACACGTGTGTACGAGTGAAGTGGATGTAACTGTCACAACAGGTCCGGTGCATCAGGAGTGTGTATTATTCCTGGTATGGATTTGAGGACTTGTGTGGCCTGGAAAACCTGTTTTAATGCATTATTTTTTTAGATCTGTAATTAAAAGGCATGTCTTTAACTACTGACTGCACTTAGTGTTTAGTTACGAAGCCTTTAGCCTCCTTTATTTTCAACTGTGATGTTCAACAAGTTAGGCACATGATGATTCAGGTTTGTCTACATCTGCTCCTCTCTGTTACACTCAGCGCTGGTGCATGTGTCTGTTTCACACAGTTCTCCTTCAGCTGGCTTTGTCTGGCATTAACCTAGAAATAACACCACAACAATGGAGACATTTTTATACTAATCAAGGAGTTAATCAGCTTTGTTCACTTTGGTTCCTGGTACCTCCTGCGGGAAGTTTGCTGAGCTTTAGCGGCAATGAAAGTGACACTCAACAGAAAAGCTTTTATAGGCATATATAGGCAAATATTCACACTTTTATCTTTTTCTCTCTCTGCAGGCTAACTGCTGTCGTTGTTCGTGGCTTTAAATGTCCTCTGCCATGGCGAAGCGTGAGGCTGGGAGCACCAGCCCTGTGGTCCGTCAGATAGACAAGCAGTTTCTGGTCTGCAGCATTTGCCTGGATCACTACCGCAACCCCAAGGTCCTGCCCTGCCTGCACACCTTCTGTGAAAGGTAACTAATACTTGTGCTCTCTTATTGAATGAACGCTGGCAAAAGCCTTAATTACCCACAATTCCCTCAAGCTAAATCTGACACAAACCCAAGTCTCTGCACACCCCTGTTCACACCGTCTGCTACATGTAGCTTTTTGTGACCATGCAAAGAAGGTGGTAGAACACAAGCTTCACTGTGGCTGTTTTCCCTGCCAGGACTTATCCTCCCTGCTTATTACTGAAGAATTCTTGTCATATTTACATGTCCCATAATAGAAGAACCTCATCTATTGCAAATCCCTACCCGCAATTAAACAGCTCAGAGCACTTCTCCTCACCGACTCCACTGGGATAAGTGCATTCCTTAGCATCAGGGACCGTCAGTGACTGCAGTCTGACAAAAAGCCCCATTGTTGGGAGATACATTTACAATACTTGAATTTGCAGTTCCTTAGAAAGACGATACCCCCTCGGGCGATACTTACTGCAGTCTTTTTGTGCCGAGCCAAGCTGAGGAGGCCTTTGGGAAAGTTTGTTGTGGGTCAGGGTGGGAGGATGGAGAAAGCAGGGATGGGCGTGTTGTTAGGTGCACAGGATAACCAGGATTATGTTTCAAACTGGTTTACTTCTAAACCTATCATCAAACAAATATTTATGGAATAGTTTTGAATAGCCACACAAAGTATGGGATAAATTCTTTTTCCAAGCAGGGGGCATTGAGGGGCATTTGCCCACCAGAAAGCAAGTTTAATCCCCGGTTTAACTGGATGGCATGTGATCTGAAGCCCTGCTGAGGTGAACAGATTTTTGTCTGGAACTATACATGATGTAGCCAGAAAGATGTTTTAATACTGAATGGGCTGATGTAGTTTTAGGGGTTTTAAAGCTGAGCTGGCAACCGCTGCTGGGCCTATTGTGATTGGTGTGGTCTGGTATCACTTTTAATTTAGCTTCCTTTGATTATCTGTCGTTAATCACGTAAACTTCCAGCACATCTGCTTATGAATCTATAACAATGTGTGATCAGGATCGCCTCAGGTTATCCTATTGAAATTATGCCAGAATAAATTCTATCCTCCTATAAACAGGGTCACGTGGCCTCTTGTGCTCATACTCATGACTGTTGGACTTTAAATTAGCCAGTTAATCAATTAGACTGACAGAAAATGAATAACGAATAAAACAGTTTTGGTTATTGATTAATAGTTTTTCTATTTAATTTGTTGTTTTTCTCTGTTTTATATCATTGTGAAAAAAAAAACATATATATATATATATATATATATATATATTTATGTTTTTTTTTGTTTGTTTTTTCACTGTTATTGGAACAAATATGCAGTTTAAACAGAAAACAGAAATCTTTTTCTAATGTTCTCTAAACAGGTATTCCGGTAATTGCAAATCTAAAGCTTAATCAACAATGAAAATAATCATTACAGATCATTTCACCATATAAGTGTTTGAGCCTGTGGTCGCCAGCTGGCTGTGTGCGTGTGACAAAGGAGCAGTGTTATAGTGGTGTTGACAGAGCGATAGGTATAGACCAAGACTTTAGTTAAAGCTCTCAACAGCTCATGACTGCACTTCACCAAAGCCTGGTTGACACAGGCCTGGTGTGTTGTCATAAATTAAACAGGCAGGTGTTAGTATGTAGCTCAGCCCAGACAGCTGCCAGACCCCCCTGTGTACAGCAACAGAAACTTATCCCCGACAATGACCTCAGGTTGTGTTGCAGCATTAACCCCAGTATCAGTGATCACAGAAGCTACAGATAAGAAAAAAAATAAAAAACAGTCAGGGGAATGCGGTGTAATCTGCATATTGCAGCTGAATTTTGCTGACTGTGGGTTTGGTTCAGGTTTGAAGGTGTCTTATGTTAAATTGATTGCCTCCTAAGGGCAACTGAGCCTGAACATCCTCAGCCTTTAGGGGCTGGTGGGATAGATGTAGATGTGTGACTGCTGCCAGGATGAGGCTCGGGCCTAGTCACATGCCACACGCGCATAAACATACGGGCCACACACGAACATATACTCTCCCCGAAGTCTTTTGTCTCGGTGCATCTCTGTCAGGCAGATTGGTTTGCCAGAAATTCACTTACTCAAGGCCTCAAACTGTGGGTGTTTTCTCCTGAGGCTGCGGGTTCTGTGTATCGACTTGGATTTACACTTTCCCCCAATTTGTTGTGACAGCGGCACCGCTCAGACGCTGTTTCTCAATTACGGTGATAAGGTGACAGCTCTCCCTCTCTAGTGTCCTCTCATTCTCTCTCTGCTGTATCCATAAATTGAATATGACTAATAATTATACACAGAACAGTGCAAAAGAATCACATGGGTATATCTCATACTCTAACTCGTGCTTTCTTTAACTTGTTCTCCCTCCTCAGTTGTCTCCAGAACTACATTCCCCCAGAGTCTCTGACGCTCTCGTGTCCAGTGTGTCGGCAGACGTCCATCTTGCCGGAGAAAGGAGTTTGTGCTCTACAGAACAACTTCTTCATCACTAATCTCATGGAGGTTTGACTCTTAATCCTTTTTTTTTTTTGTTTGTTTACTTCAAGTCAGACACAAATGTTTTAGCCCGACAGGATTTTCAAGTACGTTTACATGGAACAAAGGAAGAAACGATTATGAAGTAAACAACAAAGCAAAGATTATTAAAAAGCAGTTACAGACAGTACTGAGCCAGAGGGTTTATGTGTGTTGCTGATGCTGTTTTTGTGAGAACCACTCCCAGTGTTAAACAAAGGGAGGACATTTTTTCAGACTGAGGTCATTCAGGACAGTCCTTGCTTCTTCAAGAGGCTCTTTTTAGGATTTGTTTACCAGTGCCACCACTTCAATTCTGGCTGGGGACTTTTATTAAATATCCCCGCTCTCTGCTCTTGTTTCCTGTCAGCTATTAACTGTCAAATAAAAGAAAAAAATGTCCCCAAAAACACTAAAAGAAAAATGGAAACAATACAACACCAGGCCACACAGATGGTTTTCTTACAAGTCTACTGCTCATTACAAAACAGCATAATGAAGGTTCAAATGTTTGTCCGACCAGGTCCTTCAACGAGACCCAGAGTGCTCGCGGCCGGAGGCCTGCAGTGTCCTGGAGTCAGTCAGTGCCGCAGTTGCAGGAAAACCCCTCTGCTGCCCAAACCATGAGGGGAAGGTGGGAAGCTCTCAGCTCAGTCATCGCCTCTTTTGTTTTTAGCAATTATTAATGTGCAAGTGAAAACTGAACTTAAACCTATCTGCAATTCCCAGCAAGAATGAGGGAGCTTTTCTTTTTACTTAGTTTGTCTCCCTCTGCAGGTGATGGAGTTCTACTGCGAATCATGTGAGACGGCCATGTGTCTGGACTGTACAGAGGGCGAGCACCGGGAGCATGTGACTGTTCCTCTGCGGGACGTCGTGGAACAGCACAAGGCTGCGCTGAAGACACAGCTGGACGCAATACACAGCAGGTGGGGAGCTTGATGCCTTGATAAAGCTTTCAGAATATATCCTTCACATCAGGTGTTTGGGAGTTTAGGCATTTGGCCCAGTTTGCCATCAAATGTCACCTGTGCTGTGCTGTGCCTGGCGTGTTAAAACTTGGTACTGATTATAGTGACTCATGTTCATGCTCAGCAAAGAATACGTTTTTGTAGCTTTCTAGCTACTTCCTCATCAGATTATCTTTTGATTTTTAATTTAATTTTAGTAAGGATTTATAAAAGTTCACATTGTGCAATCTTGTGCGATCTTGCAGGCTCCCTCAGCTGACAGCAGCCATCGAGCTGGTGAGTGAGATCTCTCGCCAGCTGAATGACAGGAAGAATGAGGCAGTGGCAGAGATTACCAGCACGTTCGAAGAGCTGGAGCGGGCGCTGCATCAGCGCAAGTCGGCCCTCATCACAGACCTGGAGAGCATCTGCAGCGCCAAGCAGAAGGTTAGCATGTTATATATATATAGAGTATACAGTATATGCTCTCACATGCATGCACATGCATATTTCTGTGCACTTGCATCTTTGCACACTCATAGTCAGACACACAAGCGTACACATTCATACGAACATGTCACATTTCTCACATTCCTGTCAACAATACTTAATATTATAAAAGACTCTTAATCACCTCTTTTTATATATTTCATCTCATCTCACATTTTACTCTGACCTGTTCTCCTCATCCACTCGCTCTTCTGTGTCCCCTTGTATTCCACTTACCTGAGTGCAGGTCCTGCAGACCCAGCTCTCATCTCTCCTTCAGGGGAAGGAACACATCCAGAGCAGCTGCAGCTTTACAGAGCAGGCTCTCAGCCACGGGAGTGCTACTGAGGTGCGCTGACAGATTGTAATTTGTTCAAGCAAGCTAGCAAACACTTAACAACACTTATGGGAGCCAGCTATCAAATATGATGCAGCAGTGTAACACAATGGGAGCTCTTGCCAAATGATGTATTAAAAACTGACTTAGAAGACAATATGTGTCTCTTGCAAGGTGCTGCTGGTTCAGAAGCAGATGAGTGAGCGGGTAACAGCGCTGGCCCGACACGACTTTCCCGAGAGACCACATCAGAATGCACACCTGGACTGCCAGGTATCGCCTGCTGCTTATACTGATTCAAACTGTTTCTCTGCTTTTTACTATTGTGATCTGACTGATGTTCCTATATGGTGACGCAATGCAATTTCTAAGCAGTTCTTGAGTCTATTTTTAACATTTTTTTCTCCTATTGAGGGTGTGGGAGTTTTTCCATGTTGTCACTAATGATCTCAAGTTGTTCTGTGATGTGTGAAATGTTGATGTTTATCGCTGGAGAATATAGACATTAAAGCTGAGTTAATTAAGTTTTTACATCCAGCAGATACAGAGCAACATGAACATCCCAGTTGTATTCATGGTCATCTGATGGCTTAATATTCACTTTCCTTTTAACTGGTTTGTTTTCCACCAACTTTAGAAAGCAGGAAGTTATTCTACAGTTGAAAATGTTGTGTATCTTGTGCGCTGCAGGTGGAGACTGAAGGTCTGCGACGCTCCATCCAAAACCTGGGTGTTCTCCTCACCACAGCAGCTGTAGCTCACACCTCCGTCGCCACAGGAGAGGGCCTCCGCCATGCAGCAACCGGGCAGCACCACACCGTTACTGTGACAACAAAAGATAAGGTACTGTCTTCATGTCATTTAGCCTCACTGTCATTTCCTACATGTGTAAAGTGAACCATGGAGAACAGCTTGAAATTTAATGCCATTTTTAGCTTGTTTTTTGCAAGTTATTTTATGGTGGAGACTCTTGTAACCAAGGCAACTAATGAGGATATTATTATTATCAAAAATAAAATCTTTTAGGAGCTTGTGATGTGTCTGTAGAAAGTGCTGCCCTAGATGCTGCGCCCATGTGCATCATGCTTGAACAACAAGAGATTTTTTATTTTTTTGTTGTTGTGGAATTGAATGAGTGACCTCTGTCTGCAGGATGGCGAGCTGGTGCGGACAGGAAACGCTGTTTTAAAAGCAGAGATAACGTCCGTTGATGGGAACCGCGCTGCAGAGACAGAGGTAACGGACAATAAGAACGGAACATATGAGGTGGGCTACACGTTACGCTCTGAGGGAGAGTACTCCTTCGCTCTGCTGCTGTACGGCCAGCCGATACGCAGCAGCCCGTTCCGCCTGCGGGCAGTGAAGCCCTCAGATGTGCCGCAGTCTCCGGATGACGTGAAGAGGAGGGTGAAGTCTCCCAGCGGGACAGGGGGCCACATACGGCAGAAAGCGGTGCGGCGGCCCTCCAGCATGTACAGCACCACCAAGAAAAAGGAGAACCCCATTGAAGATGAGCTCATCTACAGAGTGGGTAAGACGGCTGACCACATCTAGGAGAGGATGTAGACATATGTCATAGCAGGGAAAATACTATATTTCCTCTGTATTTCCTGTATTTGTTGTTTTAATTGCAGATCAGGAATGTGTAGCATTACCACAAACTAGTCTCTGAACCATAAAACAAGTTTTTAGATTGGCATTCTCACTTCCTGGCTGTTTTCAGTTCATGCCACTGGACTGCAGAATGAAAATCAACCTGCTGAGACCTGACAGAAGGAATGACATCCACAGAAAATCCAGTGTATTCACAAGCTATGTTGTCAGGAGATCACACCTAGAAAGCAAACAACAAGCAAACATGGATGATGTGTAAAGGATAATAAGAATTTGCTGGTAGCTTATTTGCATTATGAAGAGTTAGAGAAAGAGAGATTATGTAACTTCCACAAATGAATGAAAGTGTAATTTTTTCACTGTGATTGAGTACCTGGCTCAGGCAGGTTTATGCAAGTTCATTTTTGAACTGTACTGACATGAAAAAAAAAAACTCAATTTACCTGGAAGGTAAAAGTCAAGTTATGCTTTGTAAAATGATCAGCATCAATGTATGAGCCTTTGAGGAAAAATGTGACACACTGGAACTAAGGTGAAAATATCAAATGGCACATTTACTGAGTGTGTAATTATTTTTCTTTCAGGGTCCCGGGGCAGAGAGAGGGGGGAGTTCACCAATCTGCAGGGAATCTCAGCCTCTAGTAACGGCAGAGTGGTGGTGGCTGACAGCAACAACCAGTGCATACAGGTGAGGCAGACGCAGAGAGGAAGATGCATGTAAGGTGCAAACATGTGTGGGTCATGTAGAAAAGGAAAGTACTGTTGTTAATGTCCTGTGATGGAACTGATTACAGGTATTCTCCAATGATGGCCAGTTCAAGATGCGCTTTGGGGTCAGAGGTCGGTCTCCGGGGCAGCTGCAAAGACCGACAGGCGTCACTGTGGACATGAACGGCGACATTGTTGTGGCTGACTATGACAATCGTTGGGTCAGCATCTTCTCCTCTGATGGCAAGTTTAAGGTGAGGCTGCACTGTCTCAAAAGCTTTTCTGAATTCATTAGGTGAAACATAAGAAAATAAACATTATAACATAAAGAGATAACGATGGTTTAGAAATTCTCTCAATGTCCATTTCTTTCTTTCCCTGCTAAAATCCTCTCTGTCTTACACCCTCCCAGAATAAGATCGGCGCAGGCCGGCTCATGGGTCCTAAAGGTGTGGCTGTGGATAAGAATGGACACATCATCACCGTGGACAACAAGGCCTGCTGTGTCTTCATCTTTCAGTCCAATGGGAAGCTTGTGACTAAGTTTGGAGGCAGGGGGACATCGGAGAGACAGTTTGCAGGTGAGAAGGAAGCATTAATACGTCGCAACAAGACGGGAAGCTCACAAACAACACCCTCTCGTTCACTGGCACTATCTGTCACTGGGGCAGCTGTGTCTACCAGCTTTTTAAAGTAAATCTGTCATGATTAATGTATTTAAAAAAATATATGGCAACACAAAATATTGTAAGGATAATATTCTGCAACATGTTTTGCAGCTTGCATTTTAGTGCTTTTTATATCTCTATATAAGCACTCATTGTGAACTCTCTGACTAACAAAGGTGCAGTTCACAGTTATTTTCTTTCACCTCTATAATAGTTAGCTATTAGCTGTGCCTATCTGAGCATGAAAGTAGGAAGTGAGGCAATGGCCACATCATCAGGGTGTAAATATGCGATTCTCCACTCGATTCTTTGGTTTGGTTTGTGCTTTTATTGTATTTCTGACTATAGACTGAAGTGTTATGTTGTGATTACATCCTCTTTAAAAAAAATATAAGCCTGTATACACTTGTAGGCAAAGCCCCCAGGCAACAGAATCCCCTCACACACTGTGCCTGTGCTGACCACCCTACTCTATTTTCTTCTTTCTTCTTTGCTTATCCTCCATCTCTGACTACATATTTTTTTTCTTTCTTTCTGTTCTTCCTGTTTTTCCAATTCAGAAAAACTTGGCCCAAACTTAAATAAATCTGGCTCAGTTTTCAGTAAGTACTAAGTGTGGCCTTGCTGCAACCCAGGGGCGTAGGTTTGGTCTCAACATTGGTAGGGACACAACAACACCGCCACCCCTCCAAAACAAAGAGATTGACTTTTTAATGCTGTCAACCTAATGGTTTATTAACATATAAGATCTGAATTTAGATTCAGAAATGCCCATACGCAAATGTAATATAATTATATATGTTAATAAAGTTGCATTTTACTATATTTCATATATTTCATATATGTTATAAACTTATATATATATTATATATACTTATATATGTCATTATAATATATCCTCTTATATGTGTGTATCCTCTTATATGTGACACATATGGTAACATCATTCTTGATATAGAGACCTATATGTCATTTATATGTCATACTGTATGTCATAGTATAGTATGGCATAAAAAGTCATAGTATGGGAAGGCAATAGAGTTGACACTTAAACTGATGTGCATATTTTTGGGCTGCCCTGGGTCCGAACCCAGACTCTTCTCACTCAAAACTGTGAGGCAAAAGCTCAAAAAACTACACTACCATTCCAAACCATAAGCAACATCATAGTATGCTAGGGAATGAAAACTCATGGTATAGTAAGGCATGAAAATTCAATGTCATACTATAGTACTGAATAAAAATATAAACTATATTAAGTCAAAAAAAGTCTTAGTGTGGTAAGGCACAAAAATGTCATTGTATACTAAATCATAAAAAATTTCATATTATATTTAGGCATATAAACGTCATAGTTTAGGCTTAAAAGGCTTAAAATATCATACTATAGTAAGGCATGAAAGTCATAAAAATGATATAGTGTAGTATGGCAAAAAAGTCATAAAAACGTCATAGTATAATAAGGCATAAAGCGTCATACTATAGTAAGGCATGAAAGTCATAAAAATGACATAGTATAGTATAGCAAAAAAGTCATAAAAACGTCATAGTATATTATGGTATAAAAAGTCATAAAACGACATAGTATATTATGGTATAAAAAGTCATAAAAACGGCAAAGTATAGCAAGGCATGAATTGACATAGTACAGTAAGGCATTAAAAGTCATAAAAACGACAGTATAGTGTGGCATAAAAAGTCATAAAAAGGTCATAGCATAGTATGGCATGAAACGTCATACTATATTATGGTATAAAAAGTGATAAAATAGTTCATAGTATAGTAAGGTATAAAACGTCATAGTATAGTAAATCATAAACAGTCATAAAAACAACATAGTATAGTATGGCATACTGTAAAAAGTCATAAAAACGTCATAGTATATTATGGAATAAAAAAGTCATAAAAACGTCATATTATAGTAAGGCATATAACGTCATAGTATATTATGGCATAAAAAGTCATGAAAACGACATAGTATAGTATGGCATACTGTAAAAAGGCATAAAAACATTATAGTATATTATCGTAAAAAAAGTCATAAAAACTTCATAATATAGCAAGGTATAAATTGACATAGAACAGTAAGGCATGAAAGTCATAAAAATGACATAGTATAGTATAGCAAAAAAGTCATAAAAACGTCATAGTATATTATGGTATAAAAAGTCATCAAAACGGCATATTATATTAAGGCATAAAATTACATAGTATAGTAGATATAATAGTGTGGCATAAAAAGTCCTAAAAACAACATAGTATAGCATGGCATAAAAAGTCATAAAAACGACATAATAAAAAGTCGTAAAAACGTCATAGTATATTATGACATAAAATGTCATAAAAACCACATAGTATAGTATGGCATACTGTAAAAAGGCATAAAAACATTATAGTATATTATCGTAAAAAAAGTCATAAAAACTTCATAATATAGCAAGGTATAAATTGACATAGAACAGTAAGGCATGAAAGTCATAAAAATGACATAGTATAGTATAGCAAAAAAGTCATAAAAACGTCATAGTATAGTAAGTCATAAAAAGTCATAAAAACGACACAGTATAGTATGGCATAAAAAGTCATAAAAACGACATAGTATAGTATGGCATACCGTAAAAAGTCATAAAAACATCATAGTACAGTAAGGGATAAAAAGTCATAAAAACGACATAGTATAGTGTGGCATAAAAAATCATTAAAACAACATAGTATAGCAAGACATAAATCAACATAGTACAGTAAGGCATTAAAAGTCATAAAAACGGCATAGTCTAGTACTGTATAAAAAGTCATAAAAACGACATAGTATAGTATGGCATACTGTAAAAAGTCATAAAAAACGACATAGTATAGTATGGCATAAAAAGTCATAAAAACGACATAGTATATTATGGTATAAAGTCATAAAAACTTCATAGTATAGTAAGGCAAAAAATGTCATAGTATAGTAAGGCATTAAAAGTCATAAAAACGACATAGTATAGTATGGCATGAAAAGTCATAAGAACGACATAGTATAGTATGGCATAAAAAGTCATAAAAACGACATAGTATAGTATGGCATAAAAAGTCATAAAAACATCATAGTATATTATGGTATAAAAAGTCATCAAAACGACATATTATAGTAAGGCATAAAATGACATAGTATAGTATGGCATAAAAAGTCATAAAAGAATGACAGTATAGTAAGGCATAAAATGTCATAGTATAGTAAGGCATTAAAAGTCATAAAAAGGACATAATATAGTATGGCATAAAAAGTCATAAAAAGGTCATAGTATATTATGGTATAAAAAGTCATAAAAACGACATAGTATATTATGACATAAAAAGTCATGAAAACCAAATAGTATAGTATGGCATGCTGTAAAAAGTCATAAAAACATCATAGTATATTATGGTATAAAAAGTCATAAAAACTTCATAGTATAGCAAGGCATGAATCAACATAGTACAGTTAGGCATTAAAAGTCATAAAAACGGCATAGTATAGTACTGCATAAAAAGTCATAAAAACGACATAGTATAGTATGGCATACTGTAAAAAGTCATAAAAACATCATAGTATATTATGGTATAAAAAGTCATAAAAACCTCATAGTATAGCAAGCCATAAATCAACATAGTACAGTAAGGCATTAAAAGTCATAAAAACGGCATAGTATAATACTGCATAAAAAGTCATGAAAACGACATAGTATAGTATGGCATACTGTAAAAAGTCATAAAAACATCATAGTATATTATGGTATAAAAAGTCATAAAAACTTCATAGTATAGCAAGCCATAAATCAACATAGTACAGTAATGCATTAAAAGTCATAAAAACGGCATAATATAATACTGCATAAAAAGTCATAAAAACGACATAGTATAGTATGGCATACTGTAAAAAGTCATAAAAACATCATAGTATATTATGGTATAAAAAGTCATAAAAACCTCATAGTATAGCAAGCCATAAATCAACATAGTACAGTAAGGCATTAAAAGTCATAAAAACGGCATAGTATAATACTGCATAAAAAGTCATAAAAACGACATAGTATAGTATGGCATACTGTAAAAAGTCATAAAAACATCATAGTATATTATGGTATAAAAAGTCATAAAAACTTCATAGTATAGCAAGGCATAACTCAACATAGTACAGTAAGGCATTAAAAGTCATAAAAACGGCATAATATAATACTGCATAAAAAGTCATAAAAACATCTTAGTATATTATGGTATAAAAAGTCATAAAAACTTCATAGTATAGCAAGGCATAAATCAACATAGTACAGTAATGCATTAAAAGTCATAAAAACGGCATAGTATAATACTGCATAAAAAGTCATAAAAACGACATAGTATAGTATG